>NC_068356.1:154224364-154524364 GCF_020536995.1 Dreissena polymorpha | reverse complement strand
ACTTTATAAATATGAGGTCGATATGCAATGCACATCGGTAGATTACGTCTACTGTAATTATTTGGACTAGGGAAGGGCCAAAATTCCAACATATCAGCCGCGTTATGTCCTGAATAAAATACATGTATAATTTCTTGAGTGCTAATTGCATCTTACAAATATCAAAAACATTCACGGCAGTCAATTCATTGTGTAGGCCTACTGGTCTTCATGGCAATAATGAACGTATTTAGTTTAATGGAGATTATATAACACAGGGAACTAATTCAGTTTATTCAGTTTACTAGTCAAAATGATTCGGATGTTTTCGCCTTTTTCCGAAAAGTAATTTATTCAGCATACGGAAAATAAACGCGCGCCACCTGTTGTCATAATTTAGTAACTTGCATTCTGCTTACTGCCTGTTGCTAACTGCCGTTGTAAATGACGCTTAGTGGCAAAACCGATTATGACTGGTTTCAGGAATAATGAACACACAAACATTGGATAGTCACCAAGCATGTTGAAACAATCATCAAGTATAACCGATAGAGAACAAGCATGTTGGAACTGTCATGAAGCATGTTAGAATAAACATCACGCATAATGTAAATATTCATCATGAATGATGTAATGTTGCAGCAATCATCAAGTATAAACGAATAGACAACAAGCATGTTGGAATTGTCATAAAGCAAATTAGAATAAGCATCAGTCATAATGTAAATATTCACCACGAATGATGTAATTTTTACCTAAATATCCTTCCATAGACATGTGTTGTTACTAAACTAGACATAGAGATTTGAGCATTGGGAGTGGCCTAATCATACTGTGCTTTGGCAGTATTACGGAATACCGTTAGTGCCATCGTGGTTACACATTAAAATCCAGAGGGCGAGAACGCGATAGTACGATGGCGACAGTGTGACAATACGATGATGACAGGGTGACAATACGATGGCGACAATGCGATAGTACGATGGCGACAATGCGAGAACGCGATAATACGATGACGACAATCAGACAGTGCGATGACGACAGTGCGACAATACGATGGCGACAGTGAGATAGTACGATGGCGACAATGATACAATTCGATAGTGCGATCATACGATGACGACAGTGCGAAAATACGATGACGACAGTGCGACAATACGATGGCGATAGCCGACAGTGCGATAGTACGATGGTGCCAATGCGATAAAGCGATAGTATGATGGCGGCAATTCGAAAATGCGATGGCGACAGTGCGACATTACGATGGCGACAATGCGATAGAAGGATGGCGACATTGCGATGATACCACGGCGACAGTACGATATGACTATCGCATTGTCGCCCCCGTACTATCGCACTGCCGCCATTGTATTGTCGCACTGTCGCATTGTCGTCATCGTACTAGCGCGTTTTCGCAATCGTACGAACGCATTGTCGCCATCGTGTTGTCGCACTGTCGTCATCGTACTTTCGCGTTCTCGCATTCTCGCCCTCTGGATTTTAATGAGTAACCACGGTGGCCCTAACGGTATTTTGTACAGTAAAGCGCGTAAAATCTGGTTTGGAATAACAATTTATATGCCGAAAACAGATGTTGAAAACCCGACTTTGTTTTATAAGTAGTAGTCTAAATATAGAATGAGTTTTCCGAGCATTAAATAAACATATTAAAATAAAATTCATGTTCGTATCGGTTGAAGTTCTTGTTATTGGTAGAAGCAAAGAACACAATAAAACGCTGATTGAGCTTACTAATTTGAGGCAGGAAAAAACACATCGCGCTATTATATATAACATATAACGCGCATCCGCAAAGTTCGAGCGCCCGTCTCGGTGCCGTCGTTTCCGGTGAAAGTTTCGCACAGGAGCTACCGAGTTTGGATATGAGACCACGAATCATGGCTTGACTTTATATATCAGTCCGCGTAGAACCTGACCAGACTGCGCGGTTGGACAAGCTAGGATGGACCAACTTTGGCCGCATATGACATAAGACCCATTTTCGCATGACGCGGGTCATCTGACCTTTATAATGTGTATATAGCTTTGAATGGAATTTGCACATCGTTTTTTGCATGGACTTATTGTTATGGTAATGTGTTGCACGCTTTCAAAAGCAGAGGGCATATATAAGATCAATTATACTACGGAGTTCATTTTCTGTTGCAAAATGAAATGTAATAAAGATTGTTACTCAGCTGTGTGTACAGTATGACAGCGTTGTCTGTCTGCGATGCATTTATACTGGTTTTAAGCTGGCCTACTCACCAATTGGACTCAACCATCTGCTCGAACAAGAAATGATAAGTTCTACTAGCATAAACCTTTAATTGTAACTTATTTAAAAAATATTCATGTTATTTATATTATTCAATTTATTATTCATAATTATAATTATTATTTCCTTTATTGTTGTTTTTCGCATTAAGAAACTTATTCGGCTTACGAAACTGAAAAATCCCATTTGAAAAAAAATCCCATTGAAGAAAAAATCCCATGGGTGAAAAAAATCCCATGGGTGAACAAATCCCATGGGATTTTGGTGAACAAATCCCATGGGTGAAAAAATCCCATGGGATTTTTTATTTTTTTCAAACACGACTATACGCATAAAAATATCGTAGGTTGTTCATCATTTCACAAAATATGATGTTTCTGGAAGTTTCATGAACAAATCTCTCAAAATAAGAAAAAAAATCCCATGGGATTTTTTTCTCCCATTTTAAAATGGGATTTTTTATTACTAAATATTTATATATATAATTTGCATAAGACCAATATACAGTCCTTAAATAACGTAAAAATACTTGCAAACGAAAATAAAACACGTTTTTTAAAATGTTCAAAATCCCATGGGATTTTTCTCCCATTTGCAAATTATGGGAGAACAAAAATCCCATGGGTGAAAAAATCCCATGGGAAAATCGAAAAAGCCCATGGGAAAATGCAAAAATCCCATGGGAACCCAAACTTTGCTTATAAATTTCATAATGAAGAAAACGCATTTTATTAGTGAAAATAATCAAATATTAATAAAAGATAAGACTTTTATCGCATACTATGTCTCAAAGTAGCGAATCTTTAAGAAAAAGGGTACTTAAGTTTGCGAAATTTCGGTTTTGCAAAGTTTTTCCGGTGGCCGTTTTGACTGGTTTTAGTAAAGCTATTAAGAAAAGAAAAGGAGCGTGTAATTCAGTTCACCTGATAAAGGAGTGCTATCTAGAAGGGTTACGTAAGCCGTAGAAAATATTGCGTGGCATAAAACAAAACATGCAAGATATTGGCAATACTTGTGTAAATATTTAAGGAAATCGAATACACACAAACGGCAAGCGGAAGTCCTTGCATAATAGTTACGGCTGTCAGTCTGATAATAAGGACCCTATTGTGTGTGCATTATGCATTTCATTTTTAAACTACAATTTTAATAATAAGTTTTGGTAATAGTGAGCAATAAGAACACAACCCCTATCTTTGATCTTAATTATTATACTGGTTTCAAATATCACTTATTGTGTGGGTAATTTTCTGCTCCACATGGCAGGAACCATGCTACTGAATATCAGTGTGTAATGTCTAAGTTAATAATATTAAGCTTTAAAACATAGAATTTGTTTAAATGTTTTTTAAGGTTATGAAATTTGAGGAATTATTGGAAAGTAGCGTTTGCATGGTGCAAATTCACATCAAACTTTTCAAGAAACAAACGAATTTTATGTGTTTTTAATAACTATTTCTCGCGCAGTCAGTTGAAGTATCATGTAAAAGATCTCAGTCAGTATGTGGTATCTTATGTGAATACCGACAATACTTGTCGTCTCTGTACTCAAAGACTACAATGGCGCCGACTTACTGCGTTCGTGAATCGTTGTATTGCCATATGTATTTTGTTTCGTAAATATTTTGAATATACCGTTCAGCCTACATACAACTGAACCACTGTCAAATAAAAGTGTATATAACTATAACTAATTCTTGAAAATAGCTTAATAACTGTATTGTATATAAAACTAAGAACTGAGATTAACACATATATATATATACAATATAGTACATTAAAAGCTTGAAAATATAGAGATCGTATAATGAAATATTTTTCAGGCTTTAACATTTAAGGTTAGTCCGCAATAGTGTTTTGCGTGTGCACCACTTGACTTTGGGACGACAAAAACGGGTCCCTGGTATTTTACCGTACGGTGGCAGGTTAACGCGCGACCCACTACTAGTCAACCTTCACAAGTAACCATAATGGTGGAGACAAATACACGGATGACAAAACGATACCGTGTGTATTCGGAAAAAAAATGAAGTCCGGTAAAGCTTACTTACTATCGTCGCAAACGGTACTTTGGCGATGGTTAATGTCCCGTTCAAAATACTAGTAACAGAACGTTGAGAAATATGTGAGTTCTTGATATCAAATAAATCATATTTAGTTTTACTAAGTTATGAACTTACAGAGTCAGTAGCATAAAAACATGTATTGACTTATTATTTTCTTTAGTTTGTGATTAATTCTGGGGTAATTTGAATTTTCGGCTTGCACTAAGACCGGTTTAAACCAAACCCATTATTATTTCCATTGTCCATTACAAAATGGTGATCCTTGTTTTAGGCAGTTAATGTTTATAGTTTGTGTTCTGTTAAAAAAGTAGGGGATAAGAACACGATTTTTTCTGCTGATAGTAACATTATTTTTATATATAATATGGGAAACACAAATACGGACAAAATACATTACCAAAACTCGGAATTTATTTGTAAATAAATGTAAAAAGATAAGCTGGAACAAATACATCTATGTTAAACTAGACGTCAAATGGCGTGATAAAAGGGAATAGGGCAGCTTATCTTCGTGTATTACTGAAAATGTACTTTGTGTATGCTTCGTTATTGTGTTGTGTCTAGTGTAACCTAAATAAACAAACTAGTTGATTAATTATGTTTCTAAGAGCAATGTCCAGTTTTCAGTTCTTGAGTTATAACATTTGTGTAAATAGCTTAACGTATTACCTCCCATAAAATGTACTTGTTTGGTTATTTTGTACATCTCTTCAAGTGGAACACGGGAGTTTTACACAGAAGCAGTATACCTTTCATACTGTAAATAAAGATATATAGACTCTTTTATAAGATCATACTCATTAACATTTCAGTCTTTATATTTGATAAATCTAAATTTAAGGAATTCATGTCTAGTTGTTTAACACTTCTTTGGGAAATTGTTCAATTTTTTAAGAAGCATTGTGTCGGTTAAGATGAAATTATGAGAATCCCTTATTTGAGTAGAAAAATTCAGAGTTTCAACTTTACAACGAGTTTTATTTCTAAAATAATAAATTACAAAATTGCAAACGAAGGTATAAAGAACAATAAAGAAAAGACAAACTTATGAAAACTACTTATGTTGGTAATGAATGAGCTGACCAATAGTGTTGTTGAAAGCAAATCATGTTATGTTGCTGTGAGAACTTAAACGTGCTTTAAATTTATGTTGAAATCGAAAATTCCCCTTTGTATCAGAATAGCACAAGGGTGTTTCGGTCTGTTTCTGTTTGTTTGTATATATGTGTACATTGCATAATCAAAGACCAATTGTCCATTTATTTATAAAGAAAAACACTGTGTGTTCTCTATGATGTTTGCCATGAATTAACTGCATTTCTAATATACATAAAAACATGACAAGCCATTAAAACGTCCCTCTACGAAACATATAATTTAACTATTTAAGAGCGAAGATCACATGTTAATATTCTGTCCATATATAACCGCTTGCCAAAGCCTAACAATGATGTAACTCATTTATTCTTTATTATACATGAAGGTAATAAGGTCAAAGTATAAACATGAATATTGACAAATCAACATCATGATCAAACACATAACACATTATGTAATTTAATATGAACATATACAAGAAGTTTACAGACCGGCACTAATACAATTTAGATTTTACTTATGTACTGTACACAATAATTGACAAACTAATCTCCAGTCATCCGTGTTAGATATATCGAACGTGCTCGATGTACCGAATATTGTGGAGTAGACTAAAGATACTAAAAGGGATTCGTCCTACATCAATATATAACGTTGTCAAAGTAACATTAACACAATAAACATTACTCATTAGCAAATGCATAACCATGTGATACATCGTGGCATGTCTAAATAAGATGTCGGGTATTATTCGAACCATCGGCGGTTTTGTTTTACTTGCAATAGTTTTAAACTATAACCATACCGAATGAGTGCTTAATGAAACTTGTAGGAAGACCATGTCTGTAATGAAGACAAGTTTTCATACCTTTTCATGTACCATTGAGAAATCTAGAGGCTTGGGTAGAGTCGAAATCTTTATATAAGAAAACTAGCCAAGGGAACGCGTTAGGCGCAAATTGATTAATAGCGGATGGTCCTGGGTAACGAGTGTTTAACGTTTTTGAGAAAATCAATTAGTTTATTTTCTTCTGGTACCTTCCAGAATTTTTATCTTAAAAGGCATTCATGTATAAATCGATTCAGGTTTTGTTACGAGTGATCAATATTTACGACTGTTACTTGTTCAAATGCAATACAATAAAACGTAAAGCAAACCGGGTTCAAGAGAAGTACGCAGCGTGTGTTAACCAAAACGAAAGAAGCCAACAATTTTAAAGAATTTATATATATAACCATAATGTTTCTTGGCGTGATATTCTATAATATTGTGTGCTTCAATCAAGTATGGTTGCACATAAACCACTTGATGCGCTCTGCATAAAATAGACATGAAAGGTGTGCAAATATGCTTTAAGTGAAAAAACGTGAATGTAATGACCCAGATTCAAGAATGTGGGGCTTTTCTCAAAATATAGACTCAACTGTGGTTTACTTTTAAACCAGGAAAAAGGTTTGTTTTAATCTGTGCAATATTTAAAGGTACACTATGGGATATGTTTTGGATATATCCAAAAAATGCCGAAGAAGGCAATTATTGTTCGTTTCACCTATCCACAGTGTCAGTGATAACCTAGATATATCGAATATGTTAATGTGCAGCTAAATTACTAATCAACCGATATTAATTCAACTGAGATATTAATTTAACTGAGAGTGTACTTTGGTTTAAGAAGTTATCTGATATTTTACTCGCGGTATAACAAATTATTTAGAGTGTATATATTAATAAACAAAACTGAACATTGAACCCATTTCAAACATGTTTATATAATAATTATATTATATTAAAATGCCACTATACTGACTTCAGTATTTTTACTATGTGACGAGTGTTGTTCGTTTCCTACACATGGGAATATAGAAGCACACCATGGAGTATATGTTTCTTACGTCTGAGTGACAATAGGGCCAATTTTATATTTGTCTGTTAATGTGATAGAAAGCAAGTGTTCAAATAACATTTTCCATAAAGTCTTTATAAATGCATTATTTAGATTTCCGATACTTAAAACACTAGTACAATACAATTATGCGTGTACAATTTAATTTACTTGTCGCGTTTTGGTAGTCGTGTTTTAATATTATATTGTATATGCAAACATGTTTGAGATCGTTTTAGTTGCGTAGTTTGTGACTGGATAAGTGTGAGTTTCAAAAACAGTTCAACCCCCCACAAATACACATTCACTGCTTTGCATAGCACGTTTAAAGGCGGTGATCACAGTTATGATAATTTCAATTTAAAAGTTGCTGTTCTGTTATAGAAGTACGTAGTGAATAAAATCACGATTTTTTATCCTTATAAAGTTTTGGAATGTTGATGTTGTTTTATTTTAGTGCCAAGGCGGTGAACCCAGCTTCATTGAGGCGTTTGTATGCTAGATTGTAAGTATTGCAATGTATTTTATCACACACTAGCCTTAAATAAAATACAAAAATATCGCTCCTAATACTGGAGTTCTGTTATTTTTATACATGTATTTTATAAGTTGTGAACCCTTGATAAATGATTTAAACAAACCTTAAATAGGACAGCTTTATATTTAACGCACAAACACACAGTATTAAACATTTGGATCCTTAAATTGTCGCCAGAGAAAATCAAATGGCGTATACTACAACGGCAACATTTATTCGGTAAGCTTTTTTACTTTTTCATGCAATTCTTTCCAATTGGAATGAAGAAAAATCATTATACCATACGTGCGGTCATCAATATTTTCTGAACAGCAAGACACGTCCTATTGTAGATGCCAACTAACTTTGGAATGAAAGTACTATCGTCAACGTTGTCGTTATAGCCAATCTTAGCAGCATCGGCATCAGCATCGGAATCAATACTGTCGTTGTTATAATCAGTTATCATTATCGGTTTGATCTAATGGAGGCTGTAATCCAGTTGCACCACTTACAACTCCACACTTAAGCAAACAAACACTATCCTAGCACTTTGCCACGTGATTCCCTGGACAATTAGTTATTGTACCACTGGGGACTGACGAGGTCAAAGCGTAGTCCGTTTCTCTACGACGTCGGGTATATGTTTTACTACGAAACATTGTATCAATCGAAGTAAAGATTGGTGGAAATATTGGGTTTTAAATAGGTAAGATTATGATTTTCTAATAACAAAACTCTGAATTTAAGCACAATGACATTTCATAGGTCTGTTACTTCAAATTATGTTCCAACATGTGTCTGGTGTATGGGGTTAAACATGAAATATACCGATGATTTATCAAACCGAATTCAATTTCTATTTAACAAATGCAATTAAGGTTTACAACTAAATTTAATTGATACAATTTTACAATTTCCATATTGATATCACAGGTGGTTAGCGTGTGGCTATGATATTAATTAGTGAACACATCATTTTGACTGAACTAATCATATTATAACGAAAAATCAACTTTTCTGAAAAAAAATTTCACCATCAAATATATATAAAACAAGGTATTCAACTCGAAATCACCCAAAAACAGGGTGCAACGCTTTGAACAGACATTACTTCATCAATTTTGCGATTTTCACGATATTGGTCTTATTCAACGCAGAAATGAATTTCCTAACCACCTGTGACTGATAAATGTATCGTTAAGCCACTTGTGTGTTTAGAAATGTGTAGGGTGACCCAGTTTTAAATCAGAAATAAAGGCTGAATAGTATTAGTAGGCATTATCATGTGTCTGACAGTATACGTATATGCCTCGCTACGACAACGCTTTAGCATGTATGCGTTTCTCCCAGAAGACGTATTGGTTATCTCTCAAAGGCAAAAGTCATAAGGTTGTGTTGGAATTAATACGTTCGTGTCAGAAGAGAAAGTCGCAAATTGAATACTTTGTTTGGGGATTTTGCTGAAACGACGTTATTATGCACCATCTTCTACTTGATCTGTATTTTCTGTACTTTGCAGTGTATGCTATGATTTCCATAAGCGTGTGAAGGGGGCGGATCTATATATATTATCATGGTATTTAAATCTTATGACCCTGCAGACGTATCTTTTGCGTCTTATAGCAGACGTACTTTGAAAAACTTATGACAAACGTAGACATTCGTCATCATCAGCGATGTGTCTATTTATCACACTATTTTCAAGCGGTTATGATGTCTAAAAGAACATGTCCATATCTTTTAGCTGCAATTTGATAAAACTGTTACTCGAGTAAATCTGCTAAAGATAAATATTCTTGTTTTTTCTTAAATACAGAGTCATGGAGTGGCTGGATGTTTCATTTGAGGAGGAGGTATTAACAACGGCACAACATGATACGAACAGCACAGTCGACATGGTAATGCACATGATTATTATATAATTAAATTCACGACTAGGCCAAACTAAACGATCAAAATTGAAATTCCATCTATAAGACGACATTTGAACTTGGCAGACGTTGTGAAATGTCTTAGTGTAAACGAGAGTCTTGACCCATCTCCTCAAAGTACACTCGAGAGCCTAATGTCGTCGGTTTCAATAAAAATGACGTATCTTCAGCTTGTGACAATCCCTTATACGTTCTTTTGGATAGAGACCGACGATAGGTATTTATCATACGGTACTCATTATCAATAAACAGTCGATTCTTGTAATCTCCCATTCGCTTATCTCGAAACTCTGCTTATGTCAAAGAAAATCCCATGTCCCAACTTCGCTCCTTCTTTATCTTCTACAGATTTTGAATTTTACATTGCATATATCAAAGCGATTGTCTAGAAAATCGGTTATTGCCAACTAATTTTGAGATTAATTTCATGTTATATACATGATTTTACCTGTAACGGCCGTTTGGTGTGGATAGTAGGACCCAACTGACACAAATCCGCAATTGCCTAATCAATGTATTGTTGCAAAGGTGTGGCAGTGGGTATCTGTAACAGGTTATTGTTTACTGCGTATATTACGGCCGGTCAATTTACATCGTGTTACACTGCGGCTACTTTCGGTTTTCCTTTTTCCGTTTACGTCTGCGGTTTTTCTCGAATGTTTATCTCCAACTCCGGATATCTCCAACCTTTTTGTTGTTTGTTACAACTTCAAGATAATGAGAGTCGAATATAAATCAAATCATATTGCATGTGTGCAATTACATAAGCATAATACTTGTAAAATTTAAGATTCCAGAAGAGGTCATTGGCCGGTCTTATGGCTCCACATTCACACGATTTGCAGGATACGACTTTAAAAGTGGAGTTGAATTATTGTGTGAAAAATGTCTTGTTTTTTTACAATGTTTCCCTACTCCTTTCATTGAAGGGTCGTTTAAATTTATAATTAACACCTTCGCCCCTGTTACAATTTCAACAGACTGTTTTAATCAGTTCAATTATATTGCAGATAGCAATTTGAATGTGAAGTGCGATAATACGTTGACGACAGTACGATAACGCGATAGTACGATGGCGACAATGCGATAATACGATGACGACAGTGCGACAATATGATGGGGGCAGTGCGATAGTACGATGGCGACAATGTGATTGTGCGATAATACGATGACGACAGTGCGACAATACAATGGCGACAGAGCGATAGTACGATGGCGACAATCCGATAATGCGATAGTGCGATGGTACGATGGCGACAATGCGATAATACGATGACGAATGTGCGACAATACGATGGCGACAGTGCGATAGTACGATGGCGACAATGTGATAATACGATGACGACAGTACGATAACGCGATAGCACTGTAAATGGCAGTCTGCAGAAAGTGCATAGTATATAGTAAGTGTATACAGAAACTTCGTTGAGTGACCTATACATTATATTTGTACTTCGTTGCACAACCATAAATACTCTGTGCGAAACCAATACATAACGCGACTTGTAATTTCCTTCGAAACAAAGCATTTGAATAATTAAAATATATGATCGTAACCTGTTTTGTACTTTAAAATGTGTAATGTACACTGAATCAAAGTAACATGTTGTTTCATTTAATTTTAAGTTACTGTAATTGGCTATTTTAACAGAATAACCACCTTATGCATTGCTTCAAATCAAAATATGTCGAATTTAGCTCAAAATAAATGTAAAAGTTGCAACTAAGCGCATTTGTTATTAGTTTGTTATTGAAAATAAGTACCTACCATTACTGGATGTTCCGTTCTCTAATCCATAAATACCAGAAAAGATGAAACTATCCTGATAAAGTAGTGTATTTACACAATGTTTTCGTAGTAAAACATATACCCGACGTCGTAGAGAAACGGACTACGCTTTGACCTCGTCAGCCCTCAGTGTGTACGCAATTGACTTAACGCGGACTTTATTTCTTCGTGTTCACGGACATTCAAAGAAGTCATGTGAAAATACGTAATTGTCAATTTAACAACCACGATCTATTTAAAATATCCATATTTATCGGCCAAAAGTATATTGTCGGTCCATTTGTACGAGCAAATTTATATATTTTTCCCATGTTTTGTTCGAGTATGGTAAAACAAACATTCTCACGCAAAATGAATTGTAAATTGTATATATGCATTATACAGGTTTAACGATTTTCAAATAGACTCCGTTTTAAATTAGGTTCATAGCTGATTAACTTTATCAAATGAAAACAATATTGGAATTGCATAATTGTAAGTGTGAACACATTATATGTGTCAATTTAAAATGTTAACTAAATCTTCTAACCTAAATAAATACGCAAACTTTTTTTATGACTCGGTTCGCAATAACAACAAGGCAGAGATAAACTGATATATCGCCTTATCTACGGGTTAAGGCTAATCCTAACCCGAACCCGACCCATAACCCTAACCTTAACCCTTACCATAACCCTCAACCCCCCCATGCGCATTACAATACCATGCCTCGCTCGTTGTCGTTGTCCGCTTCCCCTTATCTACATGTGGCTCGTTATGTATGAGAAACCCTTACAATGGCTGTCTACATTTATTTAATGTATAGCATGCACCATGAATATTAAGGAATAAAATAATAGTAAATATGACACATAGTGTACAATCCAAGCTAAATTAGAGCTATAAATGAATTAGTAATAATGAGTAAATGTGGTATGTTTTTGTGGGATTAAGACATCGTTGATATGTACCATATGATTAAACACATATGTGAACACGTCGTCCGAGTAATTGGAGTGTCTGTATTGCACAATCATTATATACAGTATAATTATTGATATTTTCCACTCTTAATGTTGTTCATATTGATATCAAATTTGTAAACTATTAGACAGCGTCCTGTTTGACAAGATGAGTAGTATAAAGCCTTGTGATTATATCAATTGTATTTGAACTAGCTTGGTTACGATACTGTGATGGTGCAATCATAAAGTTTTTCCGAATCATAAAGATTTAAAATACGTTTAAAAATTGTCAGATATAAGTTAAAAAAATATACGTTGTTAAAAGATAAATAGTATGTGGTTGCATAATAAATTTTATCACATGCTATATCCTGTTTCCCATGTAATACAACCATTACATATTTTTGTGTATATTACACATGTGTAATACAACATTTTTACGCGTTTTCATTGGCTTAGTTTTCGTTTATTGACGAATCGCATTTTGTTATTTTGCTGAAATGACGTTGCAACGTCAAATGACGTCACGAAATGTAAACAACATTCGGGATTTATCATTATGTTTGCGTAAATATTTATTTTATTTTCTCATTTAAAAGCATGTGATAAAAAAGATCTGACACTCGTTGTCATATCATACCATATTTTATTAAATTCGTCCAGGAAATTTGTTAGTCACGAGCCAAATTCCTGAACTCGTTTAATAAAATATGGTATGATATAACAACTCGTGCCAGATCCTATATATATATATTTGTATTAAATCGTTCATTGTTATTTTAACAGGAATGTTGTCTTACAAATATCTTATAAATATAGTTTGTTAAACTTCAACAGGAGACTTAATATATACATTTTTTCTAAAAAAAGAGCGGATGTTTGCCTTGTGACATTCCTTGTTAAATTACAATGTTCTGTGGAAACAATGGCATCTATTGACAATATGTTTTTGCGGTAAGGTCACAACCGCACAATCAGATATTGTTAGTTGTAAAATGCTTTCATGATCATCAAAGCATGCACGTATATGTTCGTCTCAATATTGTTTAAAGATTGGTATGCATGAAGTAAAATAATAACACGATTTACATTGCTGTGTAATACTTCGAATGGTTACAAACATAAGCGTATTTGTTTCTTCACAAACACCTAATGTGCAATGAGCTGTTCCATCTTACTGTTTTTTTTTAAATAATGGAGATCTTCACAATATATGTTATACGTCAAGTCACAGCCACAAACTTGACTCTGTTCATGATTTTCATTTAGTGAACACCTTAAAAGAATGTTTGCGCCCAAATTTGAATTAACGTTACATGCGAAGATTTATCAAGTGATCACGCACACATTTTCAATACCGCAACACTGTTCTTATAACAAAAAGGAATTCGTATTATACATGTACAGAATAAAAAGTGGGTAATCTTTAGTCATATAGATTATTAAAACTACATACGAACAACAACAGCAAAACACGCATTGAGTAGGTTTCGGTCCACAAACGCTATGATTAGTGACATATTGTGTCCCTTACGAATTCCGGATATTCATGAGTATACTAGAAAGAATTCAGTCGTCAACTTATACTTGTGTTTGCATCTAAGAATTAGCAGATAAATTTTCGGCCTACGTAATAAACAAACGAAAGCATTACATATGATTGTCTTAAACGAAACTATTACTCAACGCATTGGTTTAAAACCGCGAACTAGTCTAACTCATTTGATCGCACCAAGACGCGGTAACGATTGTCATGCGACCTCTCTGATACAATGATATATCTATTTTGTGGTTGGCTGATGATCAACCAGGAAACAAAAGCATTCATTACGGAAGCCAATCTAATTATGACCTACTTATAGAATCAATATTAAAAAAAAACACTTTCCATGAAGAAATATCATTTGTTAATTCATTTTACAACTGACTTCAAGCAGTCATTTGCAAATATGTGTTGAAAGTAAAATACATGTATCATGTGTAGAAGGGTGTGTTTATCCAAAAAGCCATAAAAATGCTCAAATATTTACAACTGATTGTGCTAGTTAAATGTTTTTATTTCATCAAAGTGAAACCTCAGCTGCACCAGTATGAGATAAATCGTATTATAATGAGCCCCCTTTAATTATTGCAATTAACCAATGGCCAAACAGAGCGGTACAAGTACCAGGCAAGGCACACAATTTAAAACAAACGCGCACAAATGAAAACAAACTAGAGTTTGTACCAGAATTATAACTATCTTTGTCTGAATGACATTTAGCCAAAAAAGTATAACGTATAAATTGTGTAGCAACACTTATACATTGAATAAAAACATACTCTCAGGTGACAGGACATTGCTCTAATTTGTGTCCAAATACGACTTTGTGTTTTACCTTAGCAACATCGACGATGATAATCCATGTATTACATTGAATCGAGCATTGTTTCAAACTCTGGTGACTTAAGCAACGTTAACAAAACATGATTCAACACACACAAAAACCAAATAGTAGTACTTGTTATAAAAAGGGTAATATAATAAGCATTACAACATTGTTTACTTACGACTTCTTCACTGATTGAAGACCATATGTAAAATAACATTAGCATATAGAAATATTCAAACAAAATGAACATTTAGCTAGACCAGCAGAAGAGATCCTTATAATAGAATGTGGCCCTTTATTTATCACGACGAGTCAATAGTGAAACGTATATCACAAAACGAATGTGCTGAACACGACACACACTAATACACACCAAAAAGCCATTACACGTCATCGTTACGAATTCCACGCATGAGCGTACAAACATCGCTTGTTGTATAATAAATGTATTTAAGAGTCGATTATACAATTTATTCCGGCCTGAAGAAGATGCCCGTTCTTGAACTGAAACTAAACACATTTTGCATATAATAAGGGTTGATAACTGGAAGCTCAAATATTTCGATGTTATAGTTATTTATAGAGAACTGAGGTAAATGTTTTAATAATTTAGATCAATGCTCATTCGTACCAGTATCAATTATATACCTGATTCTCTTCCAGCCTGTCGATACATTCCGAATACGTTTCCTTGTCAAAAGCAAATGTTCTGTCTTTGATTTCTGCAGAAAATACGTTGCCTTGGTCAGTTTTATTTGATTGCGCCTGTTTATCTGGCATAGTCTCTAAAACGCTAAAGCAAAAAATATCTTATTAATGACGAGTTTCAAGTGCGTGTTAAACAACATACTGCCAAGCGATATATGATTTCCAAAACAATAACTAACCGTTAAACATGGTCTGATTTATTCTGGTTCTACAATTGGATTGACATCGGTCCTGAAAACAAACTTGTAAATGTCGAAAAGGAGTCTAAACAAAGCAGTAATATTTTTATGGGCGGCCAATCCGATTCTATTTTATGTAACACTAATTTATTAAATTGTAATGCAATTTGTTTAAAAATGATTGATATATTTTATATCGTTAACAAGTATTTTTTCAGAAAACATGAATTTATTTTAAAAATATTCACAAACGAAGCATGCATACAATATTTTTTTGCGAATTAAAATTTTTTGTTTAAAACAAAGACTTACAATGCAATGTTAACGCCGGATTCCACTGAAACCATGGACACAATTCCTAATAAGACACGTTTTATGCACGTCTTTTGTATATTATCATAAATCATATTTAACTAAATTACACATGAAACGAGATGTTTTTACGTATATGCACTCCATCAATACGCATTACGTTCAAGTTGTAAGAGAAATTGCAAGTTGATTTGCACCTTTTTAGATACCAATTCGAATAAGAAGTTTTTGTAATATAAATATAATTCTACTTATTCTACTTACCAAAACTAACGCACCTCGCCAGTGAAACACATTGATGATGCCTCTTTACAAAGCACACGCACGTTGTGAATGCTATGACACTAACACCAACAGAAACGAAGACATTAACGACAACCAACGTTGCTTGAGGTTAATCTGCGTTAGCTGTGGGAGAATAACGCGTGAATATGCACAGACACAATTAAATGTATTGCCTGGTACTCTCATATAGAATCTCTAATTTAAAACATGAATGTATAATATTAACTATAACACGCAACAATGTTTACATCAACACATTCAAATATTATCTGAGTGTAAGTTGTTATTACAAACGATCAACTCCTATCAAGTGATGTCTTACCTTTATCAGACTCTTTTTTTCAGTTTCATACATGACTAGAATTGTCGCATTGTTTTCACCAAGTGCATATAAGGCTACGCATGTGTACTTTCCAGAACTATTGTATCTTTTCCAGTCTGCATCCCATGTCGTAATATCGACTTAAGGCCCTTACATATTTCGATACCGTCTTTGAATAATTTCATGACGGGAAGAGGCGTTCCTTTTCCATTGCAATAAAAAATAATTTCGCGTGTAACACTAACTGTAGCAACGCTGTGATTTGGAAACCCTTCTATATAAACTCGTGAACAGATACAGGAACTGCAAAACAAATAGTTATTACAAGATAATATGAACATAATATTCAAATAAGTAGACAATATAAAGAAGTAAAACTCCAGCTGCTGGAGCAGTATTGAATTCTCATTATAAACAATTAGTTGGTCCTTTATTTAAGGCAAGTGACCGATTGCCCAAACAGTACAAAACAGCACTATACAGCACAATACAAACCAACATAAACACAAAATATGAATAAAGCTGGGGTCACCGCCTTGGAACGGTCAATGCAAAGCATTGGGGGTTTAAACCGGTTATAGAGCGCTCAACCTCACACTTGGCCTGTTGGCCAAGCAATAATCATAATACGTTTAAGTGTAAATAAAATTCAACGTCATATCATTGTAACTCAAATTAAACAATAATCAAAGGGAATTAAAACGCATTCAATTTAATTACAATTTAATTGCTCAATGGTATTGAAGATACCAGAGCAACAGAGTTACAACTTTTTGACGAACGATCAAATGAAACTACAAACAAGTGTCAACTACATTCCTTCTTTATAGAAAAAGATTTAAGAATATAGAGTCATTAAGTTAATTTTTCAGATATTCATCGCGCAAATACAGGAAAAAGCAGACATAATGGGTGTAAAAATTCCATATTACATTGCTTGGTTGTTTATGTGACTGCTAAAAAAAATAAACAAATAAATAAATAAAATAATAATAATTAAAACAAACAAGAAACGCCTATCAGAGAGAAAATATAAATAAAAAACGTTATAAACCCAATGACCTATGCATGTAGATTACAACTGGAAAGTTGATCGTATGACGTAAAAAAAAAGAATCCATGTTCCCAGGAACAGAGAAAGAGTTATGACGTAATTGACAAGCGAAGACACACTTACGTGAACAAAATCCAGGGGCAGTACTGTAAAGTAATAATAAAACTATTAATGGGGGGCTACTGCAAAATTGAACTACTAATAAAACAAGTTTAGTTGATTAAATATTAAGAATCAAATGTATAAAAATGGTAATTCCATTAAAGCGACATTATTGGAGTCAAACAGTATATAGGTGTTTTGACAACTGACGACAGAAAGTATTTGATGTACGATGTAAGTCCAAATGTAGTTTTCATGCAGATTTGTGCATACGACAAAAAGACACAATTTTGTTCAATAGTGAAAAATGCCTATAATATCACTAATGATTCCAAATTTTAAGAGAAAAAAGATATAGTGAATCGAAAACCATCAAGCACGTGTTTTTAAGTACATAAGCATCGTATCCTTTTGATAAAAACAAGTTAATTAAATTGAAAAGTTTAATAAGAACATTTGGTTTAACATATTTTAATTTGCGGACACGCTTCAAAACATCTCCATAAAATGATGGATGGAAAATTCCATTATTGAAATGCCATTTTAAAGAAACATTATATTTTGAAATTAAATCACCATACTTTGAGTAAAATTTAGCGAATTTACTTCTTAGGTTATGATACAAAAAGCCTTGTTTTAGCATTTGTTTGTTAATATTAGATTACGATCATTAAAATCTTTAATACATGAACATGCTCTGGCATAACGTACCAACTGCGCAATGTAAATACCATAGGAAGGTCCTTTAGGGATGTTGCCATCTAGGAACGGAAAATGCACAATTTCAAAGTTAAAGTCGTCCCGTTTGTCGTATAAATTAGTTTTGAGCGAATTATTATTAATAGATAAATGTAAGTCTAAATACACAGCGTCTGTATTGGATAGACACGATCTATTTAAGACTAATTCTTATGGGTAGATTTTGTGAATATATTGTTCAAATAATGGATTATCTAAATTAAGTTTGTCATCAATGTACCTACAAGTAAGGTTAAAACAATGAATCAAATATACTTGCGTAGTTTTAGATAACTCTTACATAAATTCGCTTTCATAACAATATAAAAAAAGGTCAGCTACAAGTGGCGCACAATTAGTACCCATAGGAACGCCAATAATTTGTTGAAATATTTTACCATCAAATTCAACAAACAAGTTATCCAGAAGAAAAGTAAGTGCTGCACAAAAGTCAAGACTAGTCCAAATGATGTAATTATCTAATATCTGATAAGTAAAAAAAGCTGTTTTAGTGTTTAAAGCTAGATACAAACACTTCTCTCTAGCAAAAGTTTTTTCAATCAAAGAAACAAGTTTGGATTTTATTAAAGCGTGAGGAAGCGTTGTATATAGTGTAGAAAAATCATAAGTACTTACCTGTGACACCTATTATTTTTTCTTTTCAATTTTATCATTAACTTCTAAGGAGTTTTTTATTGACCAAAATAGGTTAATATTACTATTTTCATAAACTTTATTACATAATTTAGCTATATGATATCTAATAGCACTCAATGCAGATGTAAGATACACTGATAATTGTTTGGTGGTACAAGACACTGAATTAGCGATAAAACGACTTTTATATGGCGTCTTATGTAATTTAGGTATCCAGTAGAGTGATGGCAATTTCTTGTTTGTAATATTGACTATTACATTTAATTTTTTGCATTGGGCAATATGGTCGGTAATAATTTCATTAGGCTGCTTATTGTACTCACAATAAGATGTAGTTTGTGAAAGTTCTTGTGAAATAGTTTGAACATAAAACACTCGTCATATTATTATAGCATTATTAGCAGCCTTATCAGCAGGAACTATGACGAATTTAGATTTTAAGTCTTCAAGCAATTTACAGAGATTTTGTTTATTAAATTTAGGTGAATGTGGTAGGGCCAAAGGATTTGTATCATGAAAACATATTTTATTCATGGCCATACTAAATATTTTTGTTTTCCAATCATTGAGTGCAGTAATTTCAGCATTTTCCTTCCTGCACCATTTAGTGCAATAATCCTGTAAGGATGTTACGATTTTCGTAATGCAGTCATCAAAATCAACAGGAATAGCCAGTCTGTACTTAGGGCCTCTGCGTAGTAAATTTCTAAGGTTTTTATTTTGAATGAAATTAAGGTCGCCAGTAACTGGACCATATATATATTTGGAACCAGAACAGTCACATAATGTAGGACCATTTCTTATTACATTTATATCTGTGGAAATAGAATTATAATTAAAAAAGATACTTCTTACAGGTTTACTATATTTGTAGCAAATAAGTGGTGATTCAGTATTGCGGAAATAAGGGGGAATCAACCGACGTACATTTTTATCATTGAATATTTTTGGAAGGTCAATTAAATCAAGACCTTTGTTACAAACTCAATTTTGATACGATCTCTAGTTTTGTTAAGTGCATTTTCAATAAAAGGTTTAAGATAGTAATCAGTGAAAGATTCAATAATACAAGCACATTCATATAGAGGATCAGATTGAAGTAAAATAAGTTTACATTCCTTATCAATATGCGCCAACGAAGAAACAGAAAGAGAGCAAAGTGCACTTAGTAATTTATGTTTACCCCCATTTTGTAATAATGTGTAGCAGTCATTTAAAGAAAGCATACGTTTAAATTTACGCCTTAAGTTACCATTTTTCCTAATGCCGTGTGAACGTTTATTTTTTAGACGTTTACTAAACAGAGAACATGAATTAATCGATTTATTTTTTGAAATTGTTCCAACATTTAGAATATTATCATTTAATCCAAGTTGGTAAGCTGATTGCAAACGTTTAGCGCTAATCAACACTATTATACCTAAACGAAGTTGACGCATTCGATACAGCCTTATTGCATTCGCGTTTTACAGGACATGTCAGTTGTCAGTACACTGTATAATGTACACCCCTTTGTGTCAAAACCGGATTTAACTTGAGTGTGAATAGTCGACTGTTTCATGTTCTTTGTATCAATACCATCCGGGTATCTGTACTATAAGTATACCAGTCTGCAAACAAAATGCGCGCTTCCGCATATGGGTATTCGGATGTTCAAAAAATTCACCTACGGTTTAGCGTTCATGCCGTCGAACGCATTTAGCAATATAACTCGTTTTTTTTCACTATTTCTTTACTTGCAAAAAATACTAGTGGCTTATAACTTACCTTGCAATCTTTTTTTCTCGCATTTTGCGAGTGTGCGAGTGTTAATTTCAAGCCCTGTGAATATGCGTGGATTACGCTGGATTTAAATGTCTCATGCCTACGGTAATTCAGTCTTATTTGTTTCAAATATGGGACATGATTGTTCGTTAGGATCTTGAATTCGTCCATCGGTCGAAGGACGAAAAAGACGAAAATTAATGTCTGACGAATAATAATGGTTTCACAGTATTCAATATTGTTTCGTTTTTCGGCATGGAAACTAATGTACATGTCAATGATTTGCTTCTTTTCCTGATTGTGACAAGTGCATTCCCGTCGATTCGCCAGCAAGGTTTACTCGATAAACTCACTGATCTGCCGTTTAAGCACAATTCAAACGAATCTGAAATACTAAAGTCATGTTTAACACGCAAACCCAATAATTTGTTTTGTTGCATAAACTCTACACATATTAATGCACTATGTTTATTAAAGATGATTGAGACATATATAATATTTGTAGGTAGATATGCATGCAAAGGACATTGCCAAATTCTCACATATGATAACATTATCCCATTCATCCCGCTCGTTTTCATCAAGTTTACAGACGGTAATTGTTGTTTCATTTCGAAAAGATTGCGTCATCATGATTAAGTTGTGTATTGACGTTAAATGATGTGTCGCTTGCTTCGATGTCGTAGCCATTGATATACAAACGCATCTCTTAAGAACAATCCACATCTGTCGAGGTACCGATATCGTTTATATTCATATCGTAGTCAACCATGCACATGCAACTAAACTGGATGATCTATGGACATAAAGGAATGTCTTTTTAATTTTTGTTTCCAACATATTTATATGGTCAAACATACCGAAAACAGAACCGGATTTGTTTATGAAACGGTCAATATTTGTACTTATGAAGTGAATAATCGGTACTGCATCAATACCGGATAGTGGAGTCCATACTTAGCCAAGCCAATACTTAATAGTGTCATAGCTGAAGAGTTCACAGTGTTTTGGCCTATAAATTGCTACACATAATAATACACCCCATTATTACCCTACGTCGGTGACATTTTATAACATACTCAACGTAATAGCAAGTTTGGGATCGACAAAAAACGATTAGTACGTAAAACTCATAAAAAAAGAGATCATTTCTTCAAAACAAATTCCTTTCAAGAAACAAGTTGACCCAATTGGCAATGAAAAAGACCGAGGCCATTCATTTGTATAGATTTACACTCATGTGACCGTTTCTGTTCACCGTATGCATCTACAACTATTTAGTTAGTTAAATGAAACAGTTTGTAAAGAATAGTTGCGTTGTTAGTAAATAACTGAAAAACAGTAATATTCGTTAAAAAATAATTAAAATTACTTCCTTAGAATACAGAACACTTCAAATATACTAGGTAAACACACGTTTACAGGCGCGCTAGACACGATCAAAAGCTTTGAAGAGCTTCACATTTCCATAATGTGCATTCAGCAATATACGAATTCAAAGACATATTACACTCGGCATTTAACTCACCGTCGCATTCTCATCTAAAGGTGTCAGTGGTGAGAAAATTCGTTTCACATAATCTTGCATTATTCCAAATGTCTGCAATTGGTTGATTATTTTTCACAAATCGTATTAAGACGTTTGAAAAAGGAGACACACAACACACAATTTTACCGTCTCCTTGTGAGAGGTTGCCTTTGTGGTCGCGTAGCTCTGTTAGTTAAGCTAGTTAGACAGAAAATTCATTTGAACAATAAAATCAAACAATACTAAAACAAAGTACAATCTAACTCTCCACTTAAAAAACGTTTCGTTCTTTGGTGAATTGGAATGTAAGTTTTAGATGAAAGAGCATTTTTTACATTTCATTACGATCGAGAAGTAGTTGAATTATCATTTGAATGCAGGTCAACAGCATTTTTAGAAATACATTGACTTGTGTTTGAGTATATTTTGTATATATTATATTTATATAAAAAATGTATATATATATACATATAAATAAATAAATAAATAAATATATATATATATATATATATATATATATATATATATATATATATATATATATATATATATATATATATATATATATATATCAATACATACCGTGATTTGCGGGGTGCCCGTCGTTTTCAGACCTTTCTTGTGGGGCCTATATTTAATATGGGATCTATATAAGAACCCGCAAAATATGTGCGCCTTAAATGTGTTAACTTTCATACTGGAAGCATCCTATAGCAATTACGCGCAAGTCGGTCTTAAATTGAAATTAAAATAGAGTTGTCTCCCCTACTCTAGGTCAGTAAAGAACCCATCTCTACATCATCTAGACGCTTGCATAGAACCCGCAATTTTATGTATGCCCCGCAGTTAAAGCGCGTGAAGTGATATAGAACACGAAGATCAGAAAATGGCGGCAGTTAACGGGTGTTACATGTGATATTGAAAATTAATAGATCTACAGTACTCAGTAATGATGTATTTCAAGGTAAATTGAACACACAATTGTTTGTTTTATGAAACCTTGCGTAGCACAGTTAAAATATGCTGTAGTTCCAAATCACCAACGATTGTCTCACAATCACACATGAAGTCTTATTGATATTGCAAACGGTTTTTAAGTTGTTTTTAGCTATCTTACTTAGACTGTAAACTCGCTTTTAAACTAGTTTTCAACTAATTTATTGTTGTAAATAATACGTGTATTCAGCTGTTCAGTTATTATGCAGAGGGAAAATTAAATAATCTCTTTCGATTAGTGGCTATTATTTGCCAGAGTGGCAGAGAGGCAGGTAGTCCGGATTTCTGGTCTCGAAGGCTATTGCTATATTGACTGACGCCTTCGAGTCCAGAGTCCATCGTGATTTTTACGTTAGATTTCTCCGCACAGATTTTCTGCGCACGTTTGACGGCCTATAACTTCATTAATATTGAATGGTATATGAATTCAAACATACCGATTTGGAGTTTAACCATTTATCTGTCAATCTGTGAAGTTTATATGTCGCTATTGTATTAATATCCAAACTTTTGATTTTAATCAGACATATAAAAAGTGCAAAAAAATGTTGAGGTAGAAGTCCGAAACATTCGAAATGACCAAGTACGTGTTCACTAAGCTGGTCCCCCGCTGTCTACTGGCTCCATTATGTTCCACCACATTCGATAGACGAAAGACCGGTTTCCAGTCTACTACGTCACACGGGGTTCCCCAGGAATTTCTCAGATCTATGACGTATTTTGTGGGAACAACAAAACAGTTTTAACCCAAATTGCTGTAATAATTGATAAATAACTCGCTTATAAGAGGTGTTTCGGATACTTGTGTGGGCTGAGACCATTCAAAAATCATCCATGTATGTATTTCAGGTTTCCGCTTTTTTGTCAGTCCCTTAGAACATGAAATATCGCAAGGTAAAAGCACTTAGTCGGTCGTTCGGTATTTTTGTAACATAAAAATCACGATGGACTTGAGACGTAGCGAAGCACGATACATGTCCAAATGATGAAAAAGCTTCGTTCACGGTTCATTATTGAGACTAAGAGGCAGGGTGATTAACATTTTACATTACATTTACATACAGTTTGAAGCATCATAGATCCAATAAAGGTATCCCGTGGGAATGTTGAACAATTATTATAAACTGTTTGAAACTTAGGGCTTTCAGAAGTAGCCGGCAGAAATCCGCCGTCTAAAACCTCATGAGGTGCCGCTAGTCCAGATTTCTGGTCTCGAAGGCTATTGCTATATTGACTGATTCCCGGAAAAAAGCCCCTCGGAAAAAAGCCCCTTCCACCAATTTTTGCCAGTGCGGAAAAAAGCCCCTTCATCAATTTGCCAGTGCGGAAAAAAGCCCCTTCGTCGTTTTGCCAGAGCGGAAAAAAGCCCCTTCGTCGTTTTGCCAGTGCGGAAAAAAGCCCCTTCCACCAATTTTACCCGTGCGGAAAAAAGCCCCTTCCAAATGATTATTATACTTGGAGCGGTATGTCTATTATATAAATTTCCACACTATTGACAAACAAATCATATTCATTAAAAACATGCCTTTTCCAATCAACAAACATTGCGAAAAATGTTAAAGACCTTCATTTAAAGGCGGCCGGCCTAAAAAAGGCCGTATTAAGTTCAGGAGGACTGGGCCACGTTTCCCATCCGCCACATGGAACGTGCTCGACAGTACCCTGAGCGGCAAAGAACGTACAAACAACGTCTGTGAGGAGTGGAACAGTGGGTTCGCGAAGCTGGTGGGTCATGCTAATCCTTCCCTCTGGACAGCTGTTGTGTGTGTTCAACGGGACGCTACAATGGTAGAGGCCGATGTGCTCCGCTTTAGACAAGGAAAGACTGTGACAAAACATAAGAGAAGAAGACAACTCCACACGAAGACGCTGCAGACCCTTTGCCAGCAGTACAGCTCCGGAAGGAAGACAATGGGTGAGTTCCTAGATACTGTTGGACACAACATCCGTCTTCGGTGAAGAGACTACGAGTGACATTTTACAGTGATATTTTTTGATGTAATGTAGATATGTAAGATATTTTGAAATATGTTTCATCATTTGTAGTTTTGCTTGTCATAATAAATATAATACAATATGATAATTTTCGTTCACATGTTACTTTTTTGTGTCCCAGTCTGTTTGAAAAAAGTAAATTTACTCTATGGTTTCTAAGGGGATTTTTACCGCTCTAAACATAATCATTTGGAAGGGGCTTTTTTCCGCACTGGCAAATTGTCGAAGGGGCTTTTTTCCGCACTGGCAAAACGACGAAGGGGCTTTTTTCCGCACTGGCAAAACGACGAAGGGGCTTTTTTCCGCACTGGCAAATCGATGAAGGGGCTTTTTTCCGCACTGGCAAAATTGGTGGAAGGGGCTTTTTTCCGAGGGGCTTTTTTCCGGGCACCATATTGACTGACGCCTTCGAGTCCAGAGTCCATCGTGATTTTTACGTTAGATTTTTCCGCACAGATTTTCTGCGCACGTTTGACGGCCTATAACTTCATTAATATGCAATGGAATGTGAAATCAAACATACCGATTTGGAGCTCAACCATTTATCTTCCGATGTGTGATGTTTCAAGAATGTCACAATTGTATTAATATCCAAAACTTTGATTTAAATCACACACATAAAAAGTGCAAAAAAATGTGGAGGTAGAAGTCCGAAACATCCGAATAGCAACGAGCTACGTCACACGGTCCGAGAAGTAGGCCGACACTCAAATTCCACATATCACTGTAAATAATAGTGTACGCGTATAACCGTCTTAAAATATTTGTGAGCATTTGATAATATACTATGACTAAAATAATTTGATCCGTATTGTCTTTATTTGATTCTATATTTTTGTTCTTACTTTTTTGAAACGATGGATTTATTTGTGGAATTCGACTGTTGTTAAACATTTTGTCATAAAAACGGGAAGATATATTTGAGGAAAAGCCGTCTTTTTTTCTCTATAGTGAAACATGTATGGAAAGCTGAATTGGGCTTCTTTCAGACTTAGTGGACCACATTGGCTGATACTGGCGCAACTCTTAGGAATGATATGACCGTTTTTATATCTAAAACAATGAAGTACATATGAATCATTTGAAAAAAGAAATCATTACGGACTGTGCTTAAAAGGCTGGTTTACGAAAACACCTTTTCCTAATCTGTATGTGAAGAGAGATCAATCATTAATTATATAAAAGATAAATTTAGTACTTGTAACTCAATTTTGGATAAGACGCGTACATTTTCCCCATACTGTACTACGTAATACGATGACGTATGTTCTCGCGAGAATCTCGCCGCGGTCGTAAACAAAATCGAAGTCGAAAGCTAATTTTGAGCTTCATCGATGTTAATTGACAGATAACTCGCTTATAAGAGGTGAATCGGATACTCGTGTGGGCTGAGACGATTCAATTTTTTTTCATGTATGTATTTCTGCTTTCCATTTATTTGTCAGTCCTTTTGAATATGAAATATCGCAAGTTAAAAGAACACAGTCGGTCGATCGGAACTTTTGTAACATAAAAATCACGATAGACTTGAGACGTAGCGAAGCACGATAAATGTCCAAATGATGAAAAAAGCTTCGTTCACGGTTCATTATTGAGACTAGAGGTGCCGCCTACTAGGAACTGTTTCCAAAAAAAATCACGGAAGCAATAAAAATGGTACCATAGACTAACAAAGATTCATTGATATTGTCGTAATATGACAATAGGTGCTACTTAAATCGGGGAAAGCCTCACCTACTTTACATTTAGTTTTAATTGTTTTTTAAACGACATGGTAAACCAACCTTACGACCCCGGGCCCCGGTTTCACGAACATTCTTAAGTCCATTATTGTTCTTAACTCCATAACAGTCTTACTTACAAGTTACAGGCTTAAATTAACTGCCTTTATTTGTGTTGCGTTTCACGAAAAATAACAGGCATAATAACAGTCTTAGTAAAATTCTTAAATCTCTTTTTAAGACATCTATACCCAGGGATCAGGAAATCTCCGAATCCCAATCGGTCCGAGAGACGGCCGAAACCCTCTGATACCTCTTCGCCCCGCACCCCCCACCCCCTCCAAAAAAGACTATATTCTCTAAATCTTTCATGCATGGAACAATACATTATGTTTGATGTGATGTGAAAATAGGCCTTTTATTTGAAATCACATTAAAAACATCTTATTTTGTTTTAGAATTGTTGGTCTTATTAATTATTTTAGAAAGAAATGTCCAATCGGTTTAGAAGGTAGATAGAATGAGCTCTATTTGTTTTTGAACTCTATAAGACTCCCATTTGATGATTTGATTAATGACCAATTAAGTTGTTCAATGTCAATAAAACATGTAGTATTTGCAAAGAAAGCAAGAAATATTATCATATTCAACAAAATAATACTCCTTTAATATTCACAATCTACCATGCATCATTTAATACTGGACCGAATGTGGTAAATAATAATCGGTTTTCGTGGAACAAGTGTGTCACTTGTACTTCTCAATCAAGCGTGCCCAATTGTTTACATTGTTAATTCCCCTAATTTATGATCGCCTCGGGCATTTTTTGACATGGGGATATCAATTAGCGGATTAATCTCGGGACTGCGGAGATAAATGTACTGGTAAGTGTGTAGAATGTCACACCTGTCTGTGAAATCCGGACCGATTTTTATGATAAATCTCAATTTGCAATCGGTCCAGTACGACCAAAATCGGTCAAAAACCGATAAAACCGGCATTTTCCTGATCCCTGGCTATACCCCTGTCTTAACTATGATTAGCAGTCTTAAATATGGCCGATTAAGATATAAGAATTTAGTGTCTGTGATATTTTGTGCCCAAAGTATGACAAATATATTTTAAACACTATTTTTGTGTATTCACGACATAACAGAAATTTATAGGTTTAATGTCCAGTCAGAATAGAAGAATGCTAATAGATGTAGGTAAATATCTCTCAAAATCCGAAATTCAATTTAATTCTTCCAGGCAAATAACACTTATCACTGTATCTTAATGTATTGTTGTTTACATGTTGGCTTTACGTATTGTAAATGCATTATGCTAATAAAGAATATGTTATGTTAAGTTATGTATTGCAGTCAGTTGCAGACTCTCTAGAAACAAAGACGAATCGGCATATTCCCCTCCCACCTCTTCTGTCATCAAGAGAGAGAGAGAGGGAGAGAGAGAGAGTTTGGTCATACTTGATTACCAGTTTTAAGTCAATGTGAAAATTATATTACTTACGAGAGTGAGTAAGAGAGAGAGAGAGACCCAGAGATAGAGAGACCCAGAGAGAGAGAGAGAGAGAGATAGAGAGAGAGAGAGAGAGAGAGAGAGAGAGAGAGAGAGAGAGAGAGAGAGAGAGAGAGAGAGAGAGAGAGAGAGAGAGAGAGAGAGAGAGAGAGAGAGAGAGTGTTCCCCAGACACTTTAACAAAGTTAATGTACATACAAAACGATCCATTACATAATGTAACTTGAAACCTGGATCACTTAGTAAGCGCAAAATACATAAAATCATTGCGAGCTGTACTGTATTTACATGCATGCAAAAATCTCGGGCAATTTTAACAGTTGTAAACAGTCGTGGAAATGGTGCAATTTTAACGGTTAGTTCAGTTACTTAAGCCTTTTAACATGTACACAAATTTTCACTTGTGTGCCAAATTTATTGAGGTGTATATTTTTTATGACTTTCTATAATTTTCTACTTTAGGCAACTGGAGCTACTGTGTATTTTAACATGTTCAATTTATGATATATATATATATATATATATATATATATATATATATATATATATATATATATATATATATATATATATATATATATATGTGTGTGTGTGTGTGTGTGTGTGTGTAACTGATACAAAATCTTAATTCAACACAAGAGTCTTCCAATTCAAATCTGAGTATGTTATTTGCATCAACCTGGTAAACACGGCTGGGCTTGAGAATTACAAAGACCAAATGCAAATTTACAGAATTGCAATTGTTTTCAACCTTGCAAACTTAATGCAATGATGGGTCTACTCTCTTTACTCTTTTTGTCAATTGAATAAATTTTCCACAAACTTTGTTTCAGGTCTAACCAACTAAACCATTTTGGACCTTATAAAGCATCAGAATGTCTTCAATTCTAGGTAACGGCTGATTTTCTATAATTGTTACATCATTTAATTTCCTAAAATCACAGCAAAATCTAGGAGAACCATCTGTTTTTGTCACAATTTAAATGGGAGATAACCATGGAGAACAAGCTGGTTTAATGATCCCATCAGAAGTCATCATTTGAATTTCATGTTAGGCTGCTTTCCGTATTGCCAAGGAAATTCTATATGGATATGTTTTAATTAGTTTACCTTCTTTGATTTCTTAGTCAAGAAATCTAATCCCAGGATTGCATCTTGTTGAATATTAGCAATAAAAATGAATGTTTAACCTTTCGATTATTAACGTATATTTCAACTTCAGTTTTTCCCCCCTCCCCCCCCCCCCCCAAAAAAAAAAGAATTGACTCTTCCGATACCGTGATCAAAGAAGTGTTAATTGGTTCTTATTCAGGTGTAATAAAGAATTGTAAATTTTTAATTGTCGGTTGAGTAAGAATGCTTACATTTGCACCGCTATGGACCAACATGGCTAACCAATAATCACCTAATTTGAATTTAGAAAGTAACCATTCCGCTAATGCAAACACTTTTAGTTTCCCTGATTATTTTTTTATTTTGGGGTTTTGTTGTTGTTACTTAACTGATTCTGCGGTCTATCGTCTCTAGAATTTCGATCATATTTCTTATTTCTGTCAGAATTTGATTTGGGCCCCGATGAACTTGATTTTTTAGTAAGTTTGTGATTGTTTAGAGTATGCCTCAGGGGTAAGGTTTGTGTTATTTTTTCTTGTGCGATCTGAATTTTTACTTGTAAGTACATATACGATTGGTCTGTTTCTGTGTCGATCATCTAATCTATGAGCCTCCAATCGTACAGAAATGTGTTAAGTCTAAAAATGTTTTAAGGACTAACTGCTCTTAGCCTATGTCTGATATCTGCTTTTTCTAAAGCGTCAATAAAACTTTCTAGTGCTAAAGCTTCAATGACTTCAATGTTTGCAGTTGGTGTTAATTTGTCTTGTCATTTTTTATTATCGATTGGGCTTATTCAAGAATGGTTTCGTTCCTGGCCAAAACATTTTTGCTGGCTTTTTACTGTGTGCAAAACACTTCAGATTTGTTTTCATTTCCAAAACGTGCTTTTAACATTCCAACTATACTTTGATAATCTCGCCTTTCGAATTCAGTCATTTCACAAAGCAGTGACGTTGTGTTGCCTGTAAAGACAGTAGTCAAATACAAAGATTTTTTGTGTGTGTAGTACCATCTGTTAATGTCACTTGTCAATTCGAACAGAAAAACTTTGCATTATTTCTTCGTTCGTGATTTATGAGTTTAAAATTTGCTCTTCATCATGTTCAGTTTCGTTTACCTCTAAGTTTATATCAATTAGATTTGGTTGATTGCCTTTAAAAAGAAGACTTTTAAAATGATCATACCATGCACGTGGATCTAAATTACAAGAATCCTAGTTGTTCGTGTTATGGATGCAATATCTCTTTTAATGTTTTTTTTATATATATTTCATAGCGATTTAATGATGCGTGCCGGGAACGATCACAACATGCATGATCGGACACAATAGCAGACGATTTTGATGTACATTGTAACCAACACAGTAATAATAAGCAGAAGCATAGGTCATAGCAATATTATCTTTATACACTTATGACTACAAAAACAATAAAATACACGAGCATCTTTATGAAATATTGGTTTCCAGCGGCTACTAAGCCTGCATTTGTGGCCAAGACTACTGGAAGAGAGACAGTGAAATTGTCCATTTGTGAGATATCCACGGAATCATAACACGTATACGTCCCACATTCATCACTGGAAAGCTTGTAAATAGTCAATATTCCACCATTTTCTGTTTTAGAAATGTGAAATTTCCTCACCAATGTCTCTTCATACAAAAAACAAATATTGAATGATGCACATCCACCGATTCTTATTGTATCGTCAAGCAAACTTGTAAAACTAAAATGAAAAATATTGTTCACAGCACAGTTCAGGGTAACGTCAAATCCATCAATTAGTTTGGTCGTTGGTGTTAACCGTACAGAACCAACTAATTCTGAAACAGAAACAAATCAGCAAATAATTTTCATTTTTTTCTGACCCGTTTAAAACGGGAAATTGGATTGAACGAAATATATTGTTTTCAAACATAAATTCGACGACATTAAGAATGTATGAGTATATACCACATCGTAAAGACATGGTTGATTGTTTGCAATTATTGTTTAATAAATGCACATTTTGAATATTCAAACTGTTGATGAAGTATAATTCTTTTATGTTGATAGTATGGATGCAATGAAGACGCATTATGCTTTTTAAATGAAAGTGTTATGATGCTTTAACATTTAGTTCAACAGGTGCAGTGTAAGGATGCATAACTTATATGATAGAAATAAAGTTAACAATACCCACTTAAACGCATATTTTAATTTCATTCAAACGTGTGTCATATCACGACAAATATTTTACCCTACAATGTACGTCAAGGATAACAAAACATGTTTTAAACAGGTAATGAACAAATTATATTAATACATCAGCTTGCTATGACTGGTAATCGCAGCAATATTTCAATATGTATCAATTGAAATGGTTTACGCTTAGAGTAATATGCGACAACAGACAAATGGACGCCTGAAAATGAACAGTATTCTAACTCGAAAATGTAGTACTACACGACAAAACAAACAATCATGCAAACTACCAGATTGCGCATATTAGTTTCTGTGTAAGTTACAATATGCACACATTCAAAATAACATTATTCCAGATTTTAATATGTTATTTTTAGCATAAAACTTACCCGGAAACGCAATCAACCATAGCATCAAAATGAAGAAACAGCACTCCTGAAATGCATACACGATGTGCATCGTTTCACAACATAATTATTTTTTCAACAATATAAATGTATAAAACATTACTGCATAAAGGTAAGTCCGATGCAATATCTTTGAAATGTTATCATACCCTATTTGCGGCGCCAACTCTATTTGTTCGTAAAGCGGACAGTACTTTTCGTCGAATCGTCATTTTTGCTATGCCTTTCTGCAACCTATAAGGAAATTTGCATTTATCTATTACGGATAACATTCACTGCAATACCATGAATCAAATTAAGCGCAATTGTACTAAATGTGTACATGAACATGAATATAATATCATTTTAATAGCGCAACATGTTATTAACAAAGGTTCCTTTCGACACACGAAGTCTTGAAATTTGCCCACTCGTTCATATAGAACCAAACGACGGAAAATTTGAGTTCCATACGCATTTATTATACTTAAACATTTGACCTATCTCATGTGTACTCAATGTATTAATAGGAACTCTTAACCCTTATTCACTTTAGTTAAATATAAAATCTCCGCTTATGTATCAGATTCTATTTAAGTCCTAAATGTGTTAAGCCTAGCACGTGGTCAACTTTAAATGCATAACCAGGCTTGAGTAGGCCATACGATCAGGCACATTTTGTTTTCATTTTCTCAAATTGTTTACCAAATACTCTAATGGCGTCAGTTGTCTTTGTATTTTGTTACGGTTGACCAGGTTCAGAGGATAGACGATACATGCAACATGGGCACTTGCCATCCTATTTACCTTCCATATGCGATTCCATGTCATATAATAGCGATGTTTTTTGTATCTTGTGTTTGATTTATTAAGAGAAAACTGAAGTATTTACATAAAACATTCATTTTGTATAGGTGAAGAAATCACATACCTGTCAAGCAACATATCCAAGGTGGTTTATTTATAACTATTATCAAAAAATAGTACATCATTTGAAAAATGTCCACATGCTATTACTGATAAAATAATGTGTGTATTTTGTTTGTATTGCGTGTTTGATAAATGGAATGTACGTCTCTCAGTAATAGGCTAGTTTTGTTAATGTACACCTTGTATTGAAACCAATGTATTGTGTTTCTCATTCAGCCATTTGGGCTTTGTGCTTCCGTGTTCACAACTCTGAATAATCAAAACAGTTCATCAAATGTTTTCACCTTCATAGATAAATCGATGTAAATGTCAAGCAGTAACATGGACTTACTTAAATGTACGATTGCAACATTTGTTACCGAAATAAACACTCATGTTTTAGTCTGAAATTACAAATGTCTACACATAACAAAACAGCGTACTGGCATATAACCAAAGACCAAATGCCGTGCATTTATCAATACTGAATGATACGTACTTTTTTCTCTGCACTGTATTTAACACACGTAAAAGATGAACCCGTACATTCGATTGATATCAAGTGATTTACAAATGTTTGATTTCTAGTTTACTTTTATATTTAATTCTCAATAATATAAATATTTAAAAAAAACGTCTGTCATTGTAGCAACACAAACTGGTTTGCCACGTTATTAATATTTAGCACAAATCCATCTTGTTATTGTGTGTTAATTATTGCTGGTCCTTTCGCAACTCCTTTTGATAATAAGTAACATGTTACCGGCAGATAAATACTCCTACCTTATACGCGTTTGGATGTTAACAAGGCATTATACGGTGACCATATGAACAGTGTTCACATGCTAATGTATGCTACATAGTGCAGAAATGAATTATACAAGAGGGCCCAAAGTCGCTCATCTGAGATTCAAAGGAACTGCCATGTAATGTGCAAGAAATCATTAGAATAAATGTTTCGACCAAGTTTCATGAAGTATGAATTATAGATGTAACTTTTAGAGTGCAAACAAGGTTTTACTTAAGCCATATAAGGATAAATTCCCTGCCCCCTGGGGGCCATGTTTTTCAACAGACCGGAACCATTTTTGAACTGATTAAAGATATCATTAAAATATCTTCTGACCAAGTTTCATAAAGATTGGACAATAAATGTGACTTTAAGAGCGTTAACAAATTTGTACTAAAGCCATATAAGGAAAAAGCCCAGCCCCCCTGGTGGCAATATTGTTCAACCAACAGAGACCATTTTGCAAATTGTCAAGTTGTCAAGATAAAATAAGGAAAAATCTTCTGACCAAGTTTCAAAAAGATCGAAAATAAATGTGGCCTCTACAGTATAAACAAGATTTAACTATAGACATTAATAGCCATATAAGGAAAAATGCCCCGCCCCAGGCGGCCATCTTTTTCAAGCAAATTAAACCATTTTCAAACTGGTCCAAGATATCATTGGGGCAAATCTTATAGCCAAGTTGCATGATAATCGGACAAAAATGTGTCCTTTAAATTTTAACAAGGTTTTACTATAGCCATATCAGGAAAAATGCCCCGCGCCCTGGCGGGCATGTTTTTCAATAGACCAGACCCATTTCCAAACTCAACCAAGATATCATTTAAACAATTGTTATGATTAATCGTTATGACGATTGGACTATAAATGTGACTTTTAGAGCGTTTACACATTTTTATATAGCCAAATAAGGAAAAACGCCCCGCCCCCCCCCTTCCGGCCATGTTTTTTCAACCAACAAGAACCATTTTCGAACTCATCCACAATATCATTGGGACAAATCGTATGACCAAATTTCATGAAGATCGGACAATAAATGTGGCCTCTAGAGTGTTAACAAGGTTTTACTAAAGAAATATTAGGAAAAATGCCCCGCCCCCTGGCGGCCATATTTTTCAAACAACCAAAAACCATTTTCGCACTCGTCCAATATATCATTAGGACTAATTTTTTGACCAAGTATTATGAAGATGCGACAATAAATGTCTACTCTAGAGTGTTAACAAGGTTTTACTATAGCCAAATATAGCCATCTAAGGAAAAAAGCCCCGCCCCCTGGCGGCCATGTTTTTCAACAGACCAAAATCATTTTCGAACTCGTCTAAGATATCATTGTAACAAATCTTACCAAGTTAAATTCAGATCCAATGATAAATGTGGTCTCTAGAGTGTTATAAAGGTTTAACTAAAGCCATAAAAAGTCATTTAAGGAAAAATGCCCCGCCTCCTGGCGGCCATATTTTGAACCAACCGAAAACCCATCCAAGATATCATTGGGATAAATCTTCTGACCAAGTTTCATGATGATCGGACAATAAATGTGGCTTATAGAAAGTCAACAAGGTTTAACTATAGTATATAAGTCGAAATGCCCCGCCACCTGGCGACCATGTTTTCAAAAAATTGGAACCATTTTCGATCCTGTCCATGGCACTATCGGCACAAATCTCCCGACCAAATCATGAAGTTCCGCCAATAAATGTTGCCTCAAGAGTGTTAACATGGCGTATGATGAAGCCGCACGATGGACGACGGACAAAAGGCGATCAGAAAAGCTCAGGTGAGCTAAAATGTTCAAAATACAACTTTTAAAATTAACACGAGAATAAAATTGTAGCTGACATGTACATTTTTTGTTTGTGTCAGGGATCCCAATATGCGTTCAAAATAAACCTAACTCATTTGTTACTATTTATATACCCCCCCCCACGAGTTAGTTTACCTGACTAAATCCAATTTAAACCTACATGTATGTATTGTAGAATTCAGGATTTGTTAGAGTTTACGACACGTATTTAGTTTAAACCTCGTTCTTATAACTCGATTGCCAGGAAAGCCTAAGGCTAACTGAATCGCTCTCCATTCCGCTTCCTGGGTAGAACCAGTTTATTGTGTCTTTTGGGGAGATGTAAAAAACGCTCACACTGTAGGGATCGAACCCGTGACCTCTCCGTCGCTAGGCAGACATAATATTAACTACGCCACGGCGACCGCGTAATTACCTGGTGTATATATGTGCGAACAGTATGTTAGTATTCAAATTGAAGTTCAAGAGTAATTGTCAAAATCAGTATTTTTATTTGACATAAAGCTTCATGCAAATATAAATGACCTCGGCAAAAATTAATGCAATGTTTTAATATATAACGTTAAGATTGAATGCGTGACTGTATTTCCAAACTTTATTAAAAAATATTATAACCATATTTTTTGTTGTTTAATTTAAAAAAAATGCTTATAATATGATATTAAGTTAAAAAAACAACAGAGTGCTGTTCCGGTATTCGAGCCAAAAATGTCTGCTGAAAACCTTTCGGCCAAGGAACAGACGAATAATTTCATAGATAGTTTACATCCAATAATTAACGTGACGATGGTGTTATTTGTAAAAATTACACTTTCAACTACCGTGACATTATGCATACTATTTTCTTTGACAGTTTATAAAAATGGACTATACGTCAAGCTAACATGTACATTATTTTTTTGTGTCAGGGATCCCAATATACGTTCAAAATAAACCTAACTCATTTGTTACTATTTATATACCCTCCAGAGTTAGTTAAACTGATAAAATCTCATTTAAACCTATGTTAATATGCATTACATGCGTATGCTGGATTCGTCACTCGTCGCGTATTTGAGTGCGAACAGTTTTTTGTTTTTACATTGTGGTACTATTGTATTTGTTCAAATATGTAATTTTATCAGTCAAACAGCGTGCATTTATTACATATCTAAGGATAAGATGAAATGCATGAAGTTATTTCAAAGTTTGTTGAAAAAAAAATAAACGTCTGTTTAATGTCCAATTCTTAAAAGATAAAAATATTATTCATATTATATTGAAAAAAAAGAGAATAAAAAATTATAATTGGTTATCCTTTTTTTGTGGCAAATATATAAAAATTCATTTTAATAAGTTGTTAGTCATACAATATTAGAGTTTGTCGTTTTCATTTTAGGAGTGAGGTCGAAATTTAGAATATGTGGACTATACATCGCTATTGTTTGTATCCTTAACGAAATGAATACAGCATAAACATTTGTCCTAATTTATACATCAAGGCATTGTTTGTAATGTGGCAAAGATAATGATGTACAACTGGTAATATTATAATGATTGCTAGACTTGTCTTGATTTGTAACATGGTTTATCATTTAATATTTGTGTATTTAATTGATCGTGAGCGTGGTGACGATGTTGGTCATTATGACTGTGATTGCAATTTTGTTGCTGGTTGTAATGATTTTTATCCTTCGCCATAGGCGGAGGGACAATGTTTTGGCGTTGTCCGTCCGTCCGTCCGACTTTCCGTCCGTCCTTCCGGCACTTTTGTGTCCGGAGCTATATCTTGGAAGTGCTTTGGCGGATTTCATTGACACTTGGTATGGGTATATATTTGGATAAGAGGATGATGCACACCAAGGGAACACCATCTTTTAATAACGGAGTTATGTTCCTTTGTATCCTGAAAAATGCTTTTTAATATAAGCTTAGAGCTTTATCTCCATTAAAACATGAGCAAGAGCCATGAAACTTGCCATAGTTGTTCTCAATCATCTGAGGGTGCTTCACATTCAACACCGATAATCCTAGGACCTAAGGTCAAGGTCACACATTGAGGTCAATGGTCACAAATTTGATGAATTATTAATTATGTAGTCATTCCTGTTCTATGCATCAAGGGATTCTGTAATAACTGTCCACAATTGTTCTCCATTATCTAGCTGAGTGTCAAATATAAGATCCAGGTTGCAAGGGTCATGGTCAAAGTCACACACAAAGGTCAAAATCACACATTTTTATTAAATATGCCTTATTTTGGTAAGGATTCTACCATACTAAAATGGATTCTCAAAATGTCCTGATGTAATTGTTCTCAATTATCATGCAGTTGAAGACCTATGTGTGTTTTACCAAAGTCAAGGTCACACATCAAATGTCACACATTTGTAGAAATATTTATTATTTAGCCATTATTTTACTATGCATCAGTGGATTCTGTAATTACCTTCTAATTCTTCTTCATCTTCTACCTTGCCGTGTGTCATATGTACGATTCATGTCAAGGGATAATGTCAAGGTTCATGTCTAGGGTTAAGGTAAACGTACACAATATACTTCATGTAAGGTCATACGATTCACATCAAGGGTCAATGTTACAAATGCTTCATGTAAGGTCGTACGCTAAACCCCTAAACTGACCAGCATTTTTTTCCAGAATTATGTATACATCTGTGTACTTAGAAATTACAGGTTAGAGACAACGGAGAGCATATAGTCGCTGACATATAGTCTGTCCGTCCTTCTCTCGTGATTTTCTCTGGGTGAGGATATTGTTATGGCGTTGTTCATCCGTCCTTTTATCTGGATTAAATTGTTTTGGCGTTGTCCATCCGTCCAGAAAACTTTTGTCCAGCAGCATATTGGCGGTGGATATCAATTCAACGAATTTGCTTGTTATATTTATATTCAAGAAACGTCGCATTATTAAAAATGTATATAAGGTAGTTATATAAAAAGAAAAAAACTCTTCATCTTTTACGATAACTGCGTAATACGTTTATAAATAAAAGCGAGGGAAACCAGGTAACAAGATTAATTGATCAGTTCAATCCTGTTACTATTCATACCATTCCAACACTGGGTCGTTACATTGCCTCCATTGGAGCACCATTTTTGGTGAAGAATCAACAATGTTTTTCCTATCGCTTGACCAATTTTATTTAATTGCGATTGCAGTTAAAAAAACGCTTCAATACCGTATTAAGATCAATATGCATGATCTTGAGAAATATGTAAAATCCTGCGTTTTGATAGCAACACGTTGAAATGCATTAACTTAAAAATCTAGTGTATATCCTGATCAGCATATTAATATGGTTGCTTTTAGTTATTACTATACATATGGTACAGGTTCGTTACAACAATTGGTCGAACAATTTATTTTCATAACTTAACACGTTTTTAACACACGCACACATTCATATGTATTTTAACTTAAACTTATAAGCAGGAGGCAATTGATTCAGCTTACAAAAAATCAACGCAACATTTGTTTCAGCATTATTAAAAAATCTATTTACTTTTCTGGTGATTACTTAGATTAAGTCATATAAATGCCGTCTACTGCTATGCAAGCAGTGCACATCATAAACAATATTAAATAATGTATAAGATTGTTTGAAGTAAGATTGTAATTATTAAATGGATACAATATAGTACAAAACAGGCAAAGTGTCATGTTTAGTTTCTGTGCAGCTTTTCTTCCGGTTAAGGATACAAAGACAATGAAACAATCATTTTCTCACTGTTTAATAGTGTTTTGTGGGAACGAATGATCGTGTCTATGATATTTAACGTATATTCTATAAGAAAGCAACTCAAAATCGAACCTATGTTTTTTTTTGTCCCGATGTTGCGCTTTATGCTACGATTGCTTATTTTGTCGAAGCGACGGACGTTTCTCTTATTTGAGAAGTCGCTTTACCACCTTATGTTTGTGAACTCACAACGCATTCTTTATGATAACTATTTATGTGATATTTCAAAGAAGTTTATTCTCTCGAAATAATATTACTATTCTTGTAAAACAGATATCGAGAAAGTGTTGAAGCCAAACTGCTTTCCAAAATATTCAAGCAGTCGTATGCATGTGCATACAGGACTCCCGTCGCATTGTTTTCATAGCTCATAAACCATTGACTTTGTTAGTTTTGATAAAATGCATTGCTATCAGTTACTTTCGGAACTGGTAAACTTCGCCCAAAAGCAGTTTTCGTCCTTCTTCATTTAAATCCTGTGAATTGAAAAATGAAAATGCATGTAAATGCGTCATTTGACAAACACCTGATTGCAGAAACACATACATTTCATTATGTGATATCTTAATACGCCTTGCTTTTTACAGGTTCATAATGCTTATTATACCAGTAATAGCACGTAAAAACCCTATTTAAATACTCCATTATTGCTAACGTAGACCATTATATTTTATTCATTAATGCCGCATGAAGACATGTGTATGGTACATTAACAATAAATGTATGTTTGTTACACGTTGTGGTTTAAACTACGTAGGCAATATTTAAACACACTTATATTATTTGTGCACATTATTATACTAAATCAGTAACATGTTATTGTCAATATTAGATTAAGATTATATCCCATGCTACACCATATGCCCGGAACACAATGCCAATAATAAAATGAAAGTTAGGAAACCTATATAAGTTTATGAGTAAGCTATCGAGCGCTATTCGTACGCAACAACATCGACCTATTGAAGTAACCCATACAGACACTGACAATAATACATACGAAACTGGTATTCTTTGCTCCAAAAGCAGCATTCGTTCGCCTTCATGTACATCCTGTGGATTGGAAAATGGAAATTCATACACATGCATCATTTAATAAATAGTTGCTTGTTTGTGCATTATGTATACTATTATGAAGCACATCTCAGATTTAATCTACATGAAATCATTGTCAGACAGTTAAGATCTCTTTTTTACAAGTTCTCATAAGTTTGTTTTACTGTACCGATGCATCATTTGCGCTTTATTTATATATAACATGGACCATTGCTATTTAATTATAAAGCTTTAAAACCAAATTATCTAACATTTTCTATATATTTCGTTAATTATTTCAGCAACATATTTCTCTAAATAATATATTTTAAACCGCATACTCAGTGCTCTTAGGGTTACCTGTTTCATTGCCATAAAGCTAGCGTCATTGTCGTCTTCATTCTTAAAGTGAAACAACATAACCTACATGACAGCACATTAAAAAACTGTTATAATGAATGAATGCATTCTTGATTGCAGAAAATTGAGTTAAAAAGACATGGTATACAACAAATGATTAAAACATAAAACCATTGCTTGCATTGTATTTGTGAAGCACGTATTTAGCTATAACAAACATGCGTGTTCGACAGCCGATGGGAGAATGATATGCATTCGAAGCTTTCGACATCAATTTCAATTTTAGTCTATGAATTGAATCTTATCTAAGATCTTGTTATTGATTCTTTAAAACAAAACAAAAAACAGTTAAAACCTTACATTTTCGTCGGCTATGCTTTGGGCTATTAACTATTTTTATTATCAATAACAAAGAAGTATTGGATTTGATGTATTAACTTGTAATTGGCAAATACATATCGTATAAATATATATATGTTTATTTCGTAATAAGACGATATAGAGGGCAATTCAACATCAGTTGTCCATCTAGTATCCTATTGCTGATTACAGATATGGAACTTCATATATGCATACATAAGGGAATATGTATCTTATATTTAGAAAATTACAATATTTACCGTCTGCGTCAATTCAGTCGAAACATTGTCCTGATCTTCGGTATCCTACAAAACGTTAAAACAAAGAATTACACTGACATTATTTGTTTTCGATTTAAATAGATTATGACGCTAAAATAAGCCAAACAAAACATGCTGAATGATGCCATTATATTTTATTAGTATACGTTCTCCTTACCGGTCAAAGTATTGTTACTGGATGTAACGAACAATACTATTTTAATTGAAACGAATTCTTGCTCTAGGACTAACGCATAGCTTGTGCAATTCAACATGAATCTCTCACATGCTATATGTACCATAAGACATCAGTGAATGTATGGTTTTATTTGCGGTGGGATGTTATAGTATACCTAAAGCAAGGATATTGAATTTGCTTTATGAAACTGATAACGATGTAAGATAATAAGTTGGAACAGATCTTACTATCACAATATATATTAACTTATAGTATGCTTATTCTAAAAAAATTGAATAGTATGTACAATTTGTTTTCATTTGTTTGTTCGTTATATCAGTTGATACATAAGCTGTATGTTCGTTATGCTACATCTTTCATACAATAATTAAAAAACAATGTGTTTAGGTTTAGCTACAAAAATAATTATTGAAACAATGGAAAGTGTTAACATTGTTTGCATTTGGTATATGCCCTTATTGTCAAAGGTATTTGCGTTGTGAAAAAGAACTACTTGATATGCTATATAAATTATAAGCCATTACAAGTTGTTGATATCGTTTTGCTGATTTAAAACATGATTTAGTTATGCTATAAACATGAGTATTCCATATACCTGCGGCGTTTTGTTTATCAAATCACGGGTATTATCCACCTCGGGCTACAACAAATCAAACAAGAATCAAAAGACAAACGTGGTTATGATGGTCGATCTAATTGTGATAAATGTATAAGATGTATTGACTAGAAATTAAAATTAACAATAATTGATCGTTACATATATGTATAATAATTTGAGGACTATTAAAACACCATTTGCCCCTAAGGCCTTATAATGCCGATTACAAATGTGGTACTACGTAACGAAAGCATGCATATATTACGGGTATTATTATTTCATATTTAGAAAATTTCACTTTTACCAGCAGCGTCGATTCAGTTGAGACATTCTCTGTACATGTACTTTTGTCCTGCAACATAACATTGAAACATTGTATTACTTATCTAATAATAATCGAAAAACGCATGCTGAGATCTTCGAAGGATGACATTATATTTGGTTAATATACTTTTTCCTTAATAGTCAAAGTATTGTTACGTTCATAAAATGAACATTAAATGAAAAACAAATCTTGCTCAAGGAGCAATGCATAGTTATTGCAATTCAACATGAATCTTTCTTGCTATATGTACATTAAGACATCAGTGACTGCATGGCGTTATTTGTGATGGAATGTTAAAGTATACCTCAAGCAAGGATATTGAATATGCTTATGTAAAACTGATCACGATGTAAGATAATTACTAAAAACCTATATTTTTATCACAATATATATATTAAATTATGGTATGTTTATTTATAGATTAAACTTATTTTTGTTAAAGTATGGTATGTACAATTATTTCTTGGTGCGTTATATTAGTTGAAACTTACGTTATGCTACAAAGGTCGACAGTTATATTATTAAAGTCTCAATGTATTTTGAATGACTGCTACAAATATTATGAAACATCAAAATATATCGAGGAATGTTTAGTGTTTTCCTTGTTTTCATATGATATATGCTCTTATGCCCAAGTTGTTTGCGCTGTAAACAAGAACATTAACTAGTTGACATAATATATGTATTATAAGACTTAACCTAGTTTTCAATATACATGAATATGTACACAAATGTGTATATACAATAACATATGCCCCGGACGTAATAATAATTAAAATACTAACAACATTATAAGGTCTTTTGGAATGCTTGCAATCAAATAATTATAATTTCCGTGTTTAACTATTCTGTTCATACCGTGTTTAACATATTTAACACGCATGGTATCTATTTTACTTAGTCTTCATAACAAATAGAGATATAATAAAAGCTGTTGATGTCGTTAAGCTGATTTAAAACGAGATTTAGCCACACTATAAACATGTGTATTCCATGCACACATATATAAGAAATAAATTTAGTAATACTGTAAAATAAAGCACGTATTTCTGCTTGTTTTTACCTGCTGCATTATGTGATGCAAAACACTGTCATTTCCCTCCTCGTTCTAAAAAAATCAAACAAGGAGCAACAGATACATGTGTTTATGTTGGTCGGTCTAAGTGTGATAACGAATTTCAACCTATAAAAAATAATTAGATATGTTTAACGACTCTTTGTACCTAGTAGCTCAAGTTACGTTAAATTTGAAAAAAAAACAACATATAAAACTAAAAAAGAAACATATGCGTGGACCATCATATTTTCCTTCCAGTGAAGCACATTTAATTCTGTTACATGATTTTCTCATTTAAGACTTCATGTGAGTGCTCTCGTCTTGAAATCGCACGTACATGAACATGCATAATTATGTAAATGAATATGCCCCGGACTGTCTTGCTAGTATTAAAACTGCAATTAAAATGTTCAACATTTGTGCAATTATGCTGTTTGGTATGCTGAAAATCTTAAATTTAGCATCTTCGTGTTTCACATATCCACCTCTTTCTGTCTACAATACTTTGTGTTTATAGGAACAACAAACGCAAAACAAGTATAGGGCTTGTAAATTATCTACGTAATACAAAGATATTCAATAATCCAGCATATTCCTATTTTGCTCATGTTAAACTAACCGTGATTTATTAATGAGTAACACTACTTACTACAGGTACATACACCTCAACATACACATTATGTATGCCATGTAAAATTACAGAATAATAATGTGCATATGCTTGCTTATTTTAATCTTCTTTATCTTTGTTAATTGTTGCCGTTCCCTCGTCATGCTACAAACATTTAAAACTAAATGATCAAGGAAAAGACATATTCGGGTTGTACACGATCAAAACTTTTAACCAATTTTAGCCCATGTATTGTCCCGTAAAAAAATGAAAATGAATATTTATATAAAAAGAATACATGCAGAGCAAAAAAAATCAGTAAATTGCAACTTGAGTCAGTAAAATGATATTTTCACTGTGTGTTCACATAAATGATTTGTAAGCACTTTACATAAGCCTTTTTAGATGAAAAATATATACATATATCGTTTTTATATATTCTCACAATGCCTTCCGCAAATTTTAAACGTCGCATAATCATATTAAAAGTCATATAATAGTTTGCATCTTACATTAATTGATTGACCTGCTAATTTGTTACTGAAACGAAATGTCAATACAAATATACTATGTCAAGGTGCCTGAACCACGTGACTTTTTCGGCTATGTGTGGGACAATTGGATGTAAACAAAACGTCGCTTCAGGTAATGTTTTTGATAATTTCTTCATTATTTCAAAACCATTTTCAAAAAAACAAAGACGAGTGCCCGGTCATTGTCAAAAGACACAACTTTGGTAAGTTGGCGCTAAATTAATTAAGTAATTTTACCAAAAAGTGCAACCGCGCGCTTGAAAACACACGAAGTGAAATGCTATGTTTGGTATATTTTTTATTCGATCAACAAAAACGTTGATTACAATGTTGTCGAGGGTTAAAAAAATAGGGCGGACATTGTAATTCTTAATAGAGAAGCTACATACATTGTATGTTTGCGCAAATACATCTGATTCGGAGTGTGTGTATGAAAATGTAATGATGCTATGTGTGGGACAAATTTTGTAAATGCTTTGTGCCGTATACAAATTAAACTAGAGAATCGAAAGATTGACATTAACGTCAATAATATTTAAAGTCTGTCTGAATAACAAAAGTTGGTCAATAAACATTGTTGGTAGTGTTTGGCGCGCCTTAAATATGATAATCCTACGTTCATGTTACTCAAAATTATCCTGATTGTCGATAACTTATATTCATATTTTGTTTACTTTTAGAATGCCATTTGTTTGCGAACGTTGTGGCAGCGAGGTCAAAACACGGTCGGGGATCTCCTAACACAAAGCCACCCACGCACGGACAGGAAAATAGTTCCGTTGGGCAAACTTTTTCTTGTTTCTATAAAATTGATTGTTACAAAATGTTGAATTTTCAGTGAATTGTTACTGCCAACTAATGCATTTGTTTAATACACAAAATCGTAAGGATTGTTTGTGCAAGATGTCATGTAAATATTGTTGCAACAAAACTACAAAAGTGTTAGTTGTGTGTTTTTTAGCAGGAATGTGTAGGCATTTTTGACTGTAACGATAGTTATTAAATAAGCATAAAGAGATCATACAGCATTTTGAAACAAATAGACACTAGGATCAATAACATTTATTTTCTGGAAAATCACGTATTTGTATCTAAATCCTATTGAGCTATCTGATATATCACGCATGTTTTTTTAAGTTAAACAGTTTATTTCATTTGTATTTTGTTCTTTTCAGCGAGATTAAAGTATTTTTTGAAGCACCTTCAAGAGACGTACTGATATCTTGATCAATGAAAAGTTGTCATATACAAACATGTATAGTAAATGTTCCAAAGTTTAAATGACTGTTTTATTACCAGATGGTGCAAGTATTGCAGGGAAAGAAAACAATCAAAGTAAACATTACATACAAATTTGACTTTTCAACAAATTGAACAACATTATATGATTTAATGTTAATTACTTGGTGCAGTGGAAACAAGATCTTGCAGCGCCCTTTCGTGACCGGGGCGAATGAGTATTTTCATTAAACATCTCAAACTATTCTCAGTTATTCAGATTTCATTTGAATTTGAGTAAATGAAGTATTGATGCAATTCAATATGTTTGTTGGTATAATAACCCCCACAAGTCAAGACGTTTTGGCGATGATCATTTGTTATGACTTAATTGGAGCATTCATATGTTTGAATAGCAAGATTTGCAAATTCATAAATTGACTGATTACAATTTCTTTGTGAATACTAATGTACTTCTTTATGTACTTGGTGCTTTAATTTATATTGCTACATGTGCATGCTAGTTATAAAGTAATGTTATTATTAATGACGTGTTTATTTTCATATACTGAAGATATTCATATGGAGATAATATTGGAATAGACCACAAACAAGCATTATTGGCTTCGAAGATGTTCATATGGAGATGATATTGGAATAGACCACAAACAAGCTTCATTGGATTTAAATTGTTATTTGTTATGAAACACCTGTTTTATTAACACACATAATCAGATTTTCTATTCATCTAATCAATTTTAGTAATAACATAGATACAAAACCCATAAATATACACACATATCAATACACACGCTTTGTTTTGCTTATGCAAAAATACATGTTAAATGGTATGTTTGCATAGTTAATTGAATTAGCTTTCCATAAACATCACAGAATGAAGCGGGGTCCCTTTTTCTGTCACTGTAGTTTTGATAATTAACTTGCCACATATCACCTTCCGTGTGGTTTGATGGTGTTCATGTAGTTCTTACACAGCTTCGAACCTTAAAAGCGTTACAGATCTTTCGACTAATCCTTTTCAAGTCTGAAAAACAATAGAAGTAAAACCCATTTTAAAGCATGTGCTCTTATTTTCTATGTCATTCATTAAAAAATGGACCAAATTCAATAATCAGGCAGAAATATCAATCATTATATTTATTTAAAGACAATAAGTAAAACAAAGAAATATTATATTTCAACATAACATGTATGCGTTTATAAGAATTATGTTCAGTTAAACATAAATTGTTTAATCATTACACGATTACTTCAGTATTCAATAATGAAACATTTGGTTAATTTGATATATTTTCAGGACAGACTAAAGTTTATGTTCTAGATTCTTACAAAACTGTGTTCAGATTAAATGCAGAACTGACGGGCAAATTCTTGTATACCACACATAGCATTTAAAAAATGTGTCCCACACATAGCAGTATAACATTTATATACACACACTCCGAATTAGATGTATTTGCGCAAACATACAATGTAAGTAGCTTATCTATGAAGAATAACAAAGTCCGCCCTATTTTTTAAACCCTCGACGATAATATAATCAATGTTTTTGTTGATTGAACAAAAAATATACCAAACATAGCATTTTACTTCATGTGTTTTCAAACACGCGGTTGCACTTTTTGGAAAAAATACTTAATTAATTTTGCGCAAACTTAACAAAGTTGTGTCTTTTTACAAAGACTGGGCACTCGTTTTTGTTTTTTTGAAAATGGTTTTGAAATAATGAAGAAATTGTCAAAAACGTTACCTGAAGCGACGTTTTGTTTACATCCGATTGTCCCACACATAGCCGAGAAAGGCACGTGGTTCAGGCACCTTGTATGTTATATAGCTGGCTGCTAGGTGTATATTACAAATTACCGTATCCCAATTGCACAATGATTTCTATTTCATGATAAACACACCATCTAACACTTAAACATCATATTGTACATTGCATTGACAATATACGAAACTAATAATCACTTTGTTATGTCTAAACAGAATTAAATTGTACTCTTTATTATATCAACCTACCTTTTTTGTTCGGCAATAATGTTTTCGACCTTAAACAAAAAAAATATTTGAAAAAACAAACAAACAAGAACAAATACGGATATAACACAGATATACAAGTCACTTATTTAAATTTAGAAAATTTTTAACGTAAACAACAATGTATTCTCTTAGAGGAAATGTATACAACATTTACCGAGAAACTACGATACACTCTTAGGCTAATGAGGTAAGGGTGCGCGCTTGTGCCAGTGTCCGTGTGTCTGTGGATGTGTTTGCTTGTAGGCTTGGGTGTATGTGTGAAAAACTTAACTGACTCAAATACGTACATTTTCTATACGTTGCCGAAAGTATAAGCACTAGGGTAATGACTCCAGCAAATACCGAAACTATTATGAAACCTGAAATGAATGTACAAATATATTGTTTTAATCGATGTCTCGGTTCTACAAACCATAATTTTAATTTAGTAAATTGATATGTACTTAAATTATAAATTATTTAACAGCTACGCTTCTCCCGTTTTTCTATTGACGCACCTGGAAAAGCATCGTACCGAGTAGTTTAACTTGAGATCCAGGAACAACATAAAACGCTTCAAAAAGACTAAAAGTACCACAACATCCCGCAAATGATCGATTAACTTCCTTCATTCATGCAATACATTTAACTAGAAATGTGACGTTGAAGTAACTTGGCAATTATTTGCTTATTGCATAAACTGAATTATTTGAAAACTTTACTCAAAATATTTAATTATGAATATCAAATAAACTGAAATATGCTCAACAACGATGCGCTTTGTGAAACTATGGCTTAAATGAAAGCATTTGAACCAAACAAACTGAGTTGATAAGTCCTTCAAAGATCAAATATCGGAGCCATGAGATTGAAAATGTGTTAAGATGACTTCCATGTAAACATTAAACCGTGTTTGCTTCAACCATGAGCTCCCATAGTATTTGGTAATGTCGATATATGTACCCGGGTGGACCGTGTAAATCGAAATATCAAATTATTTTTTATTAGAGCTCATGTTCATACCCAGATCAAAATCCTGAGAGCATCACTTAACCGTAACCAATACCTTCGTCTATATTAGTACATGTTAATAACAACACGAGATCGTAATTCTACGTCTATTTGTTATCAATGTAGAGAATATGGCCCTCAAAACTGCTTTCTAAATTCACGCAAAACCTACGCCCTATACACGAATACATATCAATCTACCAAAATGTGATTTACAAACTTGTAGCCAACTTCACCTGTATTTGGTGATACACAATATTAATATAATTATTTTGCCTTTGAAATAGCGGCATGCACACGCATTTATTTACTAAATACAAATGTGTACTTTCATTAGTTTTAAATAAGGAATATGTTTTGACCTGGACCTTTATTCAAAATACAATTTGCAAAAGTTGCATAGACAAAACATCAAAGTTTCATGACATTTTTTCGATAATATAATACTACACACAATTGATATATCCTCTATGACCATGTCATCGAAGCAGCAAAACTACATCGTGAGTGCGAAGAGTCGTCTTGAATTAATATCACGTGTGCCGAAAAAATAGCAATTATCATCATATACAAAACATGTTTTGTGTTTGTTTCACGCAACGCACCACGCTGTTGTACTCTTTTATGCAATATCACTAAGAATTTCGATAATGCGCCGCATAGTTTTGACACGAACACAACTTGTCTGAACAAACACACGCTAGGGCTTGGGTAACAATATTTATACGCCCTTTCCTTATTAAAGACACTACAACACAATCATATTGACAAATAACATTCTTATCCGGAAACATTTAAATCCAAATGATAAGCACTCTACATATTTGTATTATATTTACCATATAAAGACTAATATGTAACACATGAAATTGACAGTGATATTCTGCAAAAGAGACATATAAACATAGGCACAGATTCAGTATATATCGTATCATTTTATATCCAGATTTAAATACAAAATTTACGATTTATGTTTTCCGGTAACATTAGAAATGGGAATTAGAAAATATATAATGTACATTGTGATTACCCGTATTTAATGAATCATCTGAGGTTTTAGTAGATACGTCTGTTGCAAGTGTTGACGTTGGTCGTGTTGGTTCTGTTTCTGCACTCACTCTGACACTTATTTGCACTTCGTTTGTCTTGTTATTTGTTTCGAAACACGTGTATATCCCTTCCGTTTCTTTGGTGACGTTTCTGATGACTAGTATGCCACCATTCATGCTTTTTATAGCTTTAAAGTTATTGTTTACAGATACATAGCAAAGCAAGTTATGCACACACTCCGCTATAACATCCTCTTTTCCACTCGAAGCATTTTTATATTTAAATGAAATTGAATTGTTTGATTCACATACAAGTACGTCCTTGCGTCCAAGTACTTTGGTGAATTTTACTGAAAGCAAACACGTGCATTCATACACATATACCTATTGCGTAGGTTTAGAGTAACTTTAGCTATTCCAAAAATAGAAACGCAGTACTATCTAAATGATACATAAACCCAATTTCATATTGAAGAAAACATTGTATTGCTACATACTCTGTTTCCTTCGAAAGTAGAACCAGACAAACGATATATAGGACCATGACACTTTATTAAAGTCTGCTCTTTTGCAAGGAATATTTGATTAGCAATTGCGTTTAGTGTGACGAGTTTCTTTTACTCGTGATAATAAATTATATATGAGCTATGTTAGTGCTGATACTTAATTCGTGATTTTCATAATTTATCATAGATTTGAATGCAAACAAAACAATTGTACGTTGCTCAAGTGACTAGGACAGTAAATTTGCTTGGAAAAATTGGCATGACCTACATTCATGTCTTGTATTACAACTCTGAGGGTACATGGCCCAGTAAAGATTTTGTTTTTCTAAACATGACACTTTTTTTATTTTTATATCAGAGTAGGACACAATCGTGTATTATATGTATTACCTGCATTTAAATGCGTTTCATCTGTGTATCCTACATAAATATGCTTTGCGTTTTCTCGTTGACTGCTTTGGAAACATGTGTAGTTGCCATACGTTTCATCACTAAGATTCAAAATTTCAAGTATCCCACCGTTGTCAGTTTTAGATACGACATAATTATCCTTGCTTCTTAACGTGCATGATTTTTCATCGCGTAAACATTCTGCTACAAAAAGCGTTTCCTTGTTGGAGGCTTTGGTAAAATTGAACGCAATGCCTTCTGAAGATGATGTGCATTCAAGTAAATCATTGTATCCGTTTAGTGGAAGAAAAGTTAATGTGTTTTCCGTAGGCGTTGCTGAAAAATGTTCAATGCAGGTATTACAATTATTTTGCTTAGCATATGGTAAACAAATGACAATTCGTCTAATACTAACACACCTACCATACGAACTGACGCCAACTGCACACACGTACAACGCAAACGAAAAGAGCACCATTTTCTGAAATAAAAATCGTTTAAACAATGGTAACAGGCTACAAAAATATGCATTTATAACATATTTAAGTAATATTTTTAGAAAATTATTATTAAAATATTGGTATTATTTATAAATTGCATAGAAATTAAAATGCAGTGTTCAAATAGAGCTTGAACGATACATATGCTATATCATATGCTGTGGTCACGTATTTGCAGATAACATTGTTCTTTTCAATACAAATGAAAATAATCTACATGCCCAGCTGTATGACAGCAACGCTTCTTTTTAAAACGGGGATCTTGTGTAAAGTCATACTTTTAATAAGAATGTAAGAATTTGAAGTTGTAGATAGATTTTGTTCTCTTCAACATTCTACAATAAAAGTTGAATTGCTTATGTTTTTGAAACATAAAATGAATAAGCAATAAAGCATACACCGCCATGTTTTCCTTGTTAACTATAGTTACTCTAGATATAAATACTTAAGTTCTATGGTTTGACTAAATATACTAGCGATATTATCTTGTAAATGATAAATAGGATTTTACCTATTGAACAACACACGAAGCCAATATTAAATCAGGAATCAAACAATTGTAAATTCATATTTAACTCTTGTAAGTTTAATTAGAATTGATAAAATACAATTAACGTTCATTAAAATAATATTTGAGTGTTATTTGATCAATAAATCGTCTAATATTTGGAGAAAATATTGCAACTTTGTGAGGCACTATGACATGAACTAAATATATATATTGACAACAACTCTTCTAAGTGGCAACATGTAAGAACCCTACATAATGCAGTTCACACTCCTGATTCTTGTAATCAATATTTTGAAGATGCCGGGATGACCTCCTAATTCATAATTATAAATGGGCGGTAACATATTTTGGATGTATATTTATACCACTAGATTTCTCTTTAAAAAGCAGCTTACTTTTTTCTGAATACTATTTGTGCGTACCTATAAATAAAGTTTAACTGTGTTGACTTAACTATCCGCGAATGATGTAATACAGCTTGAACAATTTATCATACTTTATGTTATTTTAATTGTTTCGGGTAATAGTAGTACAAATTGTGCAATATTCTAAGCCTAAAACGGTACATAATTTATTTAAGTTTATTTATAAGCAAAATTGTTATTTCTGAATAATAATAAATTCCATATCATGATTTCATATGTAGGTCGGTTGAATGTCAACATGGCGAACATGATGATGTATGTGTATTGCTTATAAGACATTCAATTCAAATAAGCATTCGACATATTCTGTAATTTTGTTTGATTGTCCACCCGTTTCAACGTATTCCATTTGAAATGCTACTTTACCTTGTCAAATGATTCCAGCATCATTTAACCGCTTAATGTAGAACATAAAACGTTTGGAAAAATGATAACCTATGATTCAGCTTATTCACGATTAGTTTCTGAAAACAAAGGAAAGTTTATATAGCAAATTCATCTGACTGCATTATTTAATTGAATTAACTATGAGCTAAATGTTTTATTGATAATAATAATTGCATTAAATTGAAAATACATCTTGTATCATAATTTGAATCGCAATATAAGCTCAGGAATGTATACTTCAAGTTGTGGTACGTTGTTCATACATGCAGTGTGTTCAAGGAAGCCGATCGATATAATGTCTCCTGGTGTGTACATAAACAGGAACGACGATAAATATTCAGTTCGCGTGCGTATAAATATGTAAGCAGTGATCGGGTTCGCGGTGCTCTGATATAATTGTAAACCGCACTCTTAAATTTTACAACAAACCTTGCTTTACATATAATCATATTCAACAGTTACACTGTTTTATTGATCATGGTTAAAGTCTTAAACAGATAAAATACGACAACACCAAATCAACTATAAAATCACTACAAATATCATAAAGTGTATTGGGAAAATTATTTTTTATATAGACAACTGTGTGGATAAAGATAGATGTCACGTCTATATAACTATGCTAATTGACGCCACAAAAAGCTATTGCAATAACAATATTGTGCTTTAAACCCTGCTTAAAAACCAACACTTAAGTGTCTTTATGAATGCTCAAGTATCAAAAGAAATACTCTGGGTGAGTCCAATAAACACGCAGGCAACAGCTCAAGAAATCACAATAATGATTTGTTATAACATTTATACAATGTTTTGAACATCTGTATAATTATATATTATAACCATACAATTAAAAGTGACATTTGTATATATAAACATGTAATATTAATAGAAATTATCGAATAAAAAAAACATACTTGCTTAATCTGACGATGTGTTTCTGTCGTACGCCAAACTGACAATGTTTAAATATAAAGTTCTTGTTAGTGGTTAGTGGTTAGTTGCTTCAAGTTTAAAGCGCTTTTGTGAGCATTTTTGATAAAATATATGCTATAGACAAGTAACTTATTTGAAGAAATCCATTTGATAGAGCATTTTTCACTTGAAGCTTTAAAACGTAACATGACACGCACTCCTATTGAGTAGCAAACAAACCGATAACAAATGGTTTATTGTATACGGCAATGCACAAGCAGTTACCCGTAACCTAATACTACTAGGCTTAAACAAATCGATCCCGAAGATAAATTTTCGTGCAGTTAAACGCACACGAAGGAAGGCAATATTACCATTATGTGTCGTAGATAGACTTCCTGAAAAACGAAACCTGGATTGATTTGTTTTTTTTTAAATATGGTAAGTAAATTTGAATGTTTACGTTTTAATTGTACTTTGTTAGACAATTTGTCGTAACTTTGTCTTAAAACATAATAAGCAAGCATGGTACACTGTAGACAGTACAAATAAGATCCAAGAAATTTAAACAAGCTGAAAATGAAATAGCTTTTCCTTTATCCGGTGTTATCATTTTCAACGATGATTTTCGAGAGAGTACACACACATATATATATATATATATATATATATATATATATATATATATATATATATATATCACAATTTACAATTTAATTCAATAAGTATTATCAATACAACATTTAGCTGATAGTTAATTCAATAAATAGCGCAGCCAGATGAATTTGCTATATTATAAACTTTCCTTTGTTTTCAGATACTAATCGTGACTAAGCTGAATCATAGGGTATCATTTTTCCAACAGTTTTGTATTCTACATTTAGCGGTTAATTGATGATGGAATCATTTGACAAGGTAAAGTAGCATTTCAAATGGAATACGTTGAAACGGGTAGACAATCAAATACAATTGCACGATTTGTCGAATGCTTATTTGAATTGAATGTCTTATAAGCAATACACATACATCTTCATGTCCACCATGTTGACATTCAACCGACCTACGTATTAAATCATGATATGGAATGTATTATTATTCAGAAATAACAATTTTGCTAATAAATAAACTTAAATAAATTATGTACCGTTTTAGGCTTAGAGCATTGCTTTATTGAACTACCATTACACCCAAACAATTAAAATATCATAAAGTATGATACAATGTTCACGCTGTATTACATCTTTTTCGGATGGTTAAGTTAACACAGTTAAGCTTTATTTATAGGTACGCACAAATAATATTCGGAAAAAAGTAAGCTACTAATTAAAGAGAAATCTAGTGGTATAAATATACATCCAAGATATGTTACCGCCCATTTATAATTATGAATTAGGAGGTCATGCCGGCATTTTCCAAATAATGATTACAACGATCAGGAGTTTGTAATTCATTATGTAGGGTTCTTACATGTTGCAACTTAGAAGAGTTGTTGGCAATATATCTATTTAGTTCATGTCATAGTGCCTCACAAAGTTGCAATATTTTCTCCAAATATTAGACAATTTATTGATCAAATAACACTCAAATATAATTTTAATGCACGTTAATTGTATTTTATCAATTCTAATTAAACTTACAAGAGTTAAATATGAATTTACAATTGTTTGATTCCTGATTTAATATTGGCTTCGTGTGTTGTTCAATAGGTAAAATCTTATTTATCATTTACAAGATAATATCGCAAGTATATTTAGTCAAACCATAGAACTTAAGTATTTATATCTAGAGTAACTATAGTTAACAAGGAAAACATGGCATTGTATGCTTTATGGCTTATTTATTTTATGTTTCAAAAAACATAAGCAATTCGACTTTTATTTGAAAATGTTGAGGAGAACAAAATCTATCCACAACTTCAACTTCTTACATTCGTATTAAAACTATGACTTTACTCAAGATCCCTGTTTAAAAAAGAAGCGTTGATGTCATACAGCTGGGCATGTAGATTATTTTCATTTGTATTGAAAAGAACAATGTAATCTGCCAATACGTGAACACAGCATATAATATAACATATGTATCGTTCAAATTCAATTTGAATACTGTATTTATATGCAATTTATAAATAATACCAATATTTTAAAAATATTACTTGAAACATGTTATAAACGGGTTTGTGTGTAGCCTGTTACCATTGTTTAAACGATTTTTATTTCAGAAAATGGTGCTCTTTTCGTTTGCGTTGTACGTGTGTGAAGTTGGCGTCAGTTCGTATGGTAGGTGTGTTAGTATTAGACGAATTGTCATTTGTTTACCATATGCTAAGCAAAATAATTTTGATACCTGCATTGAACATATGATATTATTCTATTAAAGCCACACATGTCTTTCTTTTCAGCAACGCATACGGAAAACACATTAACTTTTCTACCATTAAAAGGGTACCATGACTTACTTGAATGCGATGCAAAATCATGCACGTTAAGAAGCCAGGATAATTATGTCGTATCTAAAACTGATAACGGTGGGATACTTTTAAATCTTAGTGATGAAACGTATGGTAACTACACATGTTTCCAAATCAGTCAACGAGAAAACGCAAAGTACATTTATGTAGGATACACAGATGAAACGCATTCAAATGCAGGTAATATATATAATAAACGATTGTGTCCTAATCTGATATAAATATAAACAAGTCTCATATGTGTCGAAAAACAAAATCTGTACTGGGCCATGTACCCGGATGAGTTGTAATACAAGACATGAATTTAGGTATTGTCAATTTTTCAAGCAAATTTACTGTCCTAGTCACTTGAGCAACGTTCAATTGTTTTGTTTGTATTCATATATAATGTCATATCACGGGTAAAAGAATCTCGTCGCACTAAACGCAATTGATTATCAAATATTCCTTGCAAAAGAGCAGACTATAATAAAGTGTCATTTTCCTAACTATCGTTTGTCAGGTTCTACTTTCGAAGGAAACAAAGTATGTAGCGATACAATATGTTCTTAATATGAAATTAGGTGTAAGTATCATTTGCTTCTATTTTTGGAAGACCTAGAGTTATTCTAAACCTATGTTATGGTATATGTGTGTGAATGCACGTGTTTGCTTTCAGTACAATTCACCAAAGTACTTGAACGCAAGGACGTACTTGAATGTGAATTCAACAACTCAATTCCATTTAAATTTAAAAATGCTTCGAGTGGAAAAGAGGATGTTATAGCGAAGTTTGTGCATACCTCGTTTTGCTATGAATCTTCAACCATCAACATCAGACTCGTCATCAGAAACCTCATAAGAAACGTCACCAAAGAAACCGAAGGGATATACACGTGTTTCGAAACAAATAACAAGACAAACGAAGTGCAAACATGTGTTAGAATGAGTGCAGAAACAGAACCAACACGACCAACGTCAACACTTGCAACAGACGTATCTACTAAAACCTCAGATGATGCATTAAATACGGGTAATCACAATGTACATTATATATTTTCTAATTCCCATTTCTAATGTTACTAGAAAACATAAATCGTAAATTTTGTATAAAATCTGGATATAAAATGATGCGATATATACTGAATGTGTGTCTATGGTTATATTCTCTTTTGCAGAATATCACTGTCAATTTCATGTGTTTCATATTAGTCTTTATATGGTTAATATAATACAAATATGTAGAGTGCTTATCAGTTTGATTTAAATGTTTCCGGATATGCATGTTATGTTTTAATATGATGGTGTTGTAGTGTCTTGAATAAGGAAAGGGCGTACTAATGATGTTACCCAAGCCCGCGCGTGTGTTTGTGCGGACAAGTTGTATTCGTGTAAAAACTTTGCGGCGCATTGTCGAAATTCTAAGTGATATTGCATAAACGACTACAATAGCGCGGCGCGTTGCGTAAAACGTGATGGTCATTGTAATTATTTCGGCACACGTTATATACTTTTAAGACAACAATTCGCACTCAAAATGTGGTTTTCCTGCTTCGAGGGCATGGTCACAGAGGATATATCAATTGTGTGTAGTGTTATATCATCGAACAAATGTCATGAAACGTTGATGTTTTGTCTATGCGCAGGACGGAACTTTTGATTAATTTTGCAAACAAAATCACCATATGAAGTCATTGTGACTTTTGCAAATTGTATTTTAAATAAAGGTCCAGGTCAAAACATATTCCTTATTTAAAACTAATGAAATTACACATGTATATTATGTAAATAAATGCGTGTGCTTGTCGCTATTTTCAAAGCAAAATAATTATATTAATATTGTGTAACACAGTACCTTGTACCATATACATGTGAAGTGGCTACAAGCATGTAAATCACATTTTGGTAGATTGATATATATACGTGTATATGTGCGTAGGTGTTGCGTAAATTTAGAAATCAGCTTGGAGGGCCATATTCTCTGCATTGATAACAAATAGACGTATAATTACGATCTCGTGTTGTTATTAAAATGTACTTATATAGGCGATGGTATTGGTTACGTTTACGTGATGCTCACAGGATTTTGATCTGGGTATGAACATGAGCTCTAATAAAAAATAATTTGATTGTTCGATATACATTGGTCCATCCTGGTACATATATCGACATTATCAAATACTATGGGAGCTCATGGTTGAAGCAAACACGGTTTAATGTTTACATGGAAGTCACCTATAAACATTTTCAATCTCATGGCTCCGATATTTGATTTCTGAAAGACTTGTCAACTCAGTTTGTTTGGTTCAAATGCTTTTAATTAAGTCATACTTTCACAAAGCGCATCCTTGTTGAGCATATTTCAGTTTTTTTGATCTTGACAATACAATATTTTGAGTAAAGTTTTCAAATAATTAAGTTTATGCAATAAGCATATAATTGTTAAGTTATGTACAGTCGATTGGTGTATAACGGATAGCTAAGGACTTCGAGTCTCATTACAACGTAAACACCATGCATTCAGTAATTAAACCATTACACCTAGATAGACATATGTCTTACCTATTGAAACATGCCGGCGGTTTTAAATTTCCGAAAAATATTATTTGGTTACAGCGCGAATTTCATGGTACACTTATTCAGCCATTACCGGATCGCTTAGGTCTTTATCGGATTACATGTGTATCGTGTTATTTCTTGAAATTTGACACAGCATTTGTAACAAATAATTGCAATACATGTACATATCCAGAAGGATCAAGTTCATGGAAATCGCTGCATAATTGATGAAGTAATGGCTGTTCAAAGCGATGCACCCTATATTCGGGTCATTTCGAGTTGAATACCTTGTTATATACATAGATTTGATATTGAAAAATATGTTTTCAGAGAAATCGATTTTTCGTTATAATTTGATTATTTTTCATCAAAAATTATGTTTTCACTAATTAATATCCTAGCCACACGCTAACCACACGTGTATTGGACAACTTCAATTGAGTTTATATTTATTTTGAGACAATCCCCACATTCATGAATATGGGTCACCACATGTCCGTTATTCACTAAATCCCGAGTTGCAGCTTTCGTCAATTTGGTTTCTGAACATTCTTACTTTTGTAAAGGACACATAATACTAAAATATTACATCAATGAACATTATGTTTACCAAACAAAATCTGCAAAATTAAAGAAACCATTCGTCTGCACTTTTCCTGTCGTCACAAAAACGGTGCGTACATAACATGACCTTGTGTTGCTTTCGAAAAAAGAAACAGTTGTAAACATTGAAACACGTCAACAAAAACATGAATCGACTTAAAAATTAATATGCTTTTTGTATTCATCTCATAGAAAACTACAAATCTTAACATAAATAAAAGTATTTTGCAAAAAATGTTTAACCTATCCGTTACTCACTAAAATCCGCTATACACCAATCGACTGTAAACGTCGCATTCATAGTTAAATGTATTGCATGAATGACGGAAGTTAATCGACCAATTTCCATTTGCGGGATGTTTAGTCTTTTTCAAGCGTTTTTGTTGTTATTGGATCTCAAGTTAAACTACTCGGTACGATGCTTTTCCTGGCGAGCGTGAATAGAAAAAAAGGGGGAAGCGTAGCCTTTAACAATTTATAATTTAAGTGCGTAGCAATTTACTAAATTAATATTATAGTTTGTAGGACCGAGACATCGATTAAAACAATATATTTGTACATTTATTTCAGGTTTCATAATCGTTTTGGTGTATACTGGAGTCATTACCGTACTGCTAATATTTTTGGCAACGTATAGAACATGTACGTATTTGAGTCAGTTAATTTTTTAACACATACACTCAAGCCTAAAAGCAAACACATCCACAGATACGCGCAAACTGGTACAAGCCTGCACCCTTACCTCATTAGCCTAAGAGTGTATCGTAGTTTCTCGGTAAATGTGGTATACTTTTCCTTTAAGAGATTACAGTGTTGTATAAAATGACAATTTTCTAAATTTAAATAAGTTTCTTGTATATCTGTGTTATATCAGTAGTTGTTCTTGTTTTTCAAATAAAACATGTTTTCGTTTAAGGTTGGGAACCTTGTTGCCCAACAAACAAGGTACGTTGTAATAATAAAGAATACAATTTATTTCTGTATAGCCATAACTTAGTGAGTATTAGTTTCGTATGTAGTCAAATGGAATGTTACAGTACAACATAATGTATAAGTGTAACATGGTGTGTTTACTATGAAGTAGAAATCTGCAATTGGGATATGGTAATTAAGATATACAGTCAGCTTTATAACATAGTATATTTTGTTCTGGAATTGCGTTTGAGTAACACAATAACAGGTCAATCAATTAATGTAAGATACAAACTATTATATAACTTTTTAGTATTGTTATGCGACGTTTAAAATGAGCTGAACGCATTGTGAGAATATAAAAAAAGATAAATTTATATATTTTTCATTTAAAAAGGCTTTTGAGAACACCCAGTGAAAATATCATTTCACTGATTCCAGTTGCAATGTACTGATTTTTTTTGCTCTGCACGTATTTATTTTATATAGTCATTCACATTCATTTTTACGGGACAAAATAGATTCAGAGTTTTAAAAATGTACAACCAAAAAATATATTTCCCTTGATCATTTTATTTTAATATTCGTAGCATGACGTAGGGGGCGGCCAAAATTAACATGATACAGAAGATAAAATTAAGAATACATATGCACATTATTACCCTGTAATATTACGTGTCATACGTGTAAATCATTAACAAATCACGGTTAGTTTAACATTAGCAAAATACGCACATGCTCGAATAGTGAATCTCTTTGTATTACGTAGCTATGGTACAAGCACTTTACTTGTTTTAAGTTTGTTGTATCTATATACATCAATACTGGTAGATGGAAAGATGTGGATATGTGAAACATGAAGATACTAAATTTAAGATATTCAGCATACCAAACAGCATAACTGCAAAAAAAATTACATTTTAATTGCAGTTTAAATACTAGTAAGACAGTCTGTGGCATATTGACACCTCACATGTATTTACATAAGTATGCTGTTCCATGTACATGCGATTTCATAACAATAAGACACACACGAAGTCTTAAATGAGAAAATCGTGTCACATAATTTTATTTTTGCTTAACTGTAAGGAATATATGATGGTCCATGCATATGTTTCTTTTTAAGTTTTATAACTTATTTTCTCCAATAAATGTAGCTTGAGCTACTAGGGACAAAGAGTCATTAAATGTATCTAACTATTTTGTATAGGTTGGAAATCGTAATCACACTTAAACCGACCAATATAATCACACGTATCTGTTGCTCCTTGTTTGATGTTTTTAGAACGAGGAGGGCAATGACAAAATTTTGCATCACATCATGCCGCCGGTAAATGCAGGCAGAAATTACGTGCTTTATTTTAAGGTATTACTAAATGTTTTTCTTATATATGTGTGCATGGAATACACATGTTTATAGTGTGGCTAAATCTCGTTTTAAATCAGCTCAACGACGTCAACAGCTTTTATTGTATCTCTATTTATTATGAAGACTAAGTAAAAGAAATACCATTCGTGTTAAATGTGTTTAACAAGGTATGGAAAGAAAAGTTAAACACGGAAAGTATAATTATTTGATTGCAAGCATTCCAAAAGCATTCCAAAATACCTTACAGTGTTGTTAGTATTTGAATTATTATTACGTCAGTATGTTATTGCATATTCACATACGTGTGATTATTCGTGTATATTGAAAACAAGGTAAAGATTTATAGTACATATATTATGCCAACTAGTTAATGCTCTTGTTTACATCGCAACCAATCGGGGAATAAAAGCATATACCATATGAAACCAAGGAAAACACCAAAAATTCCTCAAAATGTTTATAATATTTGTAGCAGTCATCCAAAACACACTGAGATTTAAATAATATAACTGTCGACCTTTGTAACATGACGTAGGTTTAAACTGGTATAACGCACTAAGAAAAGAAAAAAAATGTGCATAGCATACTTTAGTAAAAATAGGTTTAATGTATAAATAAGCATAACAATAATTTATATTGCGATAAAAATATAGGTATTTACTAATTATCTTACATTGTTATCAGTTTTATATAAGCATATTCAATATCCTTGGTTGAGGTACATGTATACTATAACATTCCATCGCAAATAACACCATGCAATCACTGATGTCTTAATGAAAATATAGCACCTGAGAGATTCATGTTGAATTGCACAAACTATGTATTGTTTCTTGAAAAAGATATATTTTGTATTTAATGTAGTTTTATCAACGTAACAATACGTTGAATATTAGGAAAAAGGTATATTAACCAAATATGATGTTAAAATATGTCAACACACGTTATTGCAAGCAGTACATCATTCACGTGTTGTTCATAAATACCACAGTGTAATTAAACAATCATCAATGTTTGCAATAACAACTGCTCCTGTAGAGTTCGAAAATACCGCAATTATTATTTTATAGATTGTTTTCCCATTTTTATACACCAATATCAATGACGGTTTGTCGTGCTTTTTCTTATAGGTCATGTACGGATTACTGTTTCTCTGGATTTTTGTGAATGCAGGTATGTGATGATAAATGTCAGATTATATACTGTTTCATATAAAGCTGCCAAAATATAAACGTATTGCTAAAAAAGTATGTGGTATTTACATGACTTCTTCTGACAATATATTTATATCTTTGAACAATCAATTCCTGTTCGAGAACACTTCTAAACAATCGAATAATATAGTAACATTTGTGATCTTTGTTTACGAGCCGCAAATATACAGACGGGGATTTTGAGAGTAAACGCAATATGAATGTGGTTTCTAATTCAAAGAGAAAATATGAAGCTTAGCCGTTGTCCGTCCATCCTTCATTTATACCGCAAATATGTCGGTGGGACCTTTGCGACGCGCATAACTCAAACAAATGCTTCTAGAGAGATGATGCTTTTCAAACAACATATAAATAACTATGGGAAATTTTTCATCTTCAGTTTTTGAATCGGATGTTTTCATCACAACAAGTGTTATGACGCATGTAATATGTTTCAAAACAACTGTTTGAGCATACCACAACATGTATTGCTTCTAGATGGCTAAACACCATATTTTTGTTCGCATAATGTCGACATACTCGGATCTGTTTCGCTTTTTTATTTCAAAAATCATTGTTTTACTTGGTTCTTGCGTAGCTCAATCTGGTCTGCTGCTAAAGAGCCAAAATATATTTTTTAGCTTATGTACTCTCGCACCCCCATATTTTGGTGGAGATTTGATACGACGGTATAAAACATATATGCCATATATGACCCTTTTAATGGAAACATGTTAATTCTTAAGTTTTGTCAGGCACAATTAAATAGTTATTGCTGCAAGACGGTAAATAATTAAAAAAAACATTGAAAACATGTTAACTCTCGAAATTGCATGTTTTGGTTCAATTTGTTTCTATATTACCGGAATTGTTACTGAAAGTCTTACCAGAAAAATGTTAACCAGAAGGTGATCTTTGTACTCTCATATGTTGGTTTTGATTTTCCCGCTAAAATAACATTTGAAATAACTTCTCAAACAAATAAACAAGCTTTTTAATATGTGCTAACCATTTAAGTTAAGTTTTTGCTATACTATTGTAAAATTATAGAATAATGGATCATTACGAATTGTGTGTGTTGGTTTGTTCTGGGTTTTTTTCAGAGCGCACCGAAGGCTGTAAAATATTTATAAAGAAAAAGGATATACTTGAATATGAATTTAATGAGAAAACGCTCCTCTCGTTCACAAGTTTAACGAGTATGAAAACTATATTTTTCGAATGGTGTTTTGGTCCATATAATCCTTGTACAATTTCAAATCCATCTCTTAATGAAACCTTTCGACTTGTGACCATCGGAAAAGGAGCCATGTTGATTATAAAAAAACTCAGTCAGGATACCTTTGGAACGTACGCATGTTCGTCAAAAAACAGCAAAGGAAACAGTATATTGATACACATTGTCAATGACACAGTAACATACGAAAAGATAGATAACCTTACGCAAAACTCAGGTTCGTATCAACCTTTACGATTAAACGTGCTGTTTTATTTGTTTTTTGTTTGCCTATGCATGTTTGAGAGCGTTTAATGCTAATGTGGCCAACTCGATTGTTAGGGCTTTCGTGTTTTTTTAATGATCAATATATACAATCTTTTTTCGCATAAATATATAATTATTATTTATCGCAAACTTGCGGGAAATGTATGCTGGCTTAGCGCATTTGAAGTGCTAATGCATATGTTTAAACATTCCAACGTCGGTTCATTACATAGACTTATATTTTATTTAATGTTTCCCAACACGAGACATATATTTAATTTAATGTTTCCAAACACGATGATTATGGTCAACTGAAATGGTCCTTTCAGATAACACCCGTCAACAACTTTCACCGCCCAGAGGGACTGACAGTTTCGGGTTGATGGTAACATTTGGTGAGTAGTAAGATGTTGTTCCGTTAAAGCCTTGTGTATTAAACTCAATTTGACACTTGTTGGTAAGATTAATGGATTAAGTTTTAAAACAAATCATTATTACAATTTACTTCACATTCGTTATCTCTGTGTAATTCTATTAATGTTCATAATGTTTGATATCACTGCAATACTCTGGTTAACCTGTTAAACTTTGGTACAGAAATTATTATAATATTTAGTTGACATTGTTTTACTGAACAGTTTGAATTTTTACATTTTATACAAATTTCGTGATTCTTTACACATAACTATAATTATAACTAGCAAATAATGTTGCTAAGTGTGAGGATAGGTATACACATTAATATTCGGAAATAATTGTTTTAAGGCTTTTATCACAATGATTAAATTAAAGTTTATAGCAAAGCTGCGGTACATATGTGCTGACAGTCGCATTTCAAGTGCTAATGCATGTATTAAAACATTCCAATGTCTGCTAAGTTCTCGATTGCATAATCTTATCTTTAATTGGTGTAGTGTCTCCTATAAGTTTAATAAACTAATGTGGTCCTTTCAGATAAAAACCGTTTATTACTATCAACGACCATATTGTCTGGACTCGCGATGTTTTATGGTCAGTATTATGGTGTTCTTCTGTTCAAGTAATGTATAAAAAAAAATGACCCTTTGTTAGTAGGATTGATGGATATTATGTTGTTTGTACAAAGGATTGTACCAAGTACTTGCAGATCTGACATCTTCCTTTTAATTCCCTTAGTGTGTATATTTTGGCGTATTCCAGTGCGATAGGTTTTTATTATTTCGTCAAACATTAAATGTGTATGTATTAATATATGAATTTAAATTGTTTAGAACCGCATAGATGAGGAGGGCATATTTCCATATTTGTTTTTCCCTGATAGTTCTGTTACTCTAATTAACCTTTTATGAATGTTTGAAATGTAAGTGTAAGCTGTCTCGTGCTTATTTGGTTATTGGTTAGTTATCTACTACTGTTCAAGCTAGATGTTAAATTCATTTACATTTTGATCTAAAGCTTGTGTTTTATTTCAAGTTATAGATCATGTGTCGGTTACGGTTACATATCAAACGTCACAAATTTCATGCCTGAATATTATTTTAAAACATCAACAAATCTAAACCATTATCAGACGTTATATATACAAACTCCATATTATTCATCGCTCATTTAGTTATAATATGTTTTGAAAAAAAACAACAACAGTACTATTAATCATATAATAATATGGCCCTGTTTCAAGACACGTTGTTATATAGTATTGGGTCGTAGAATAATTGAACTTAAGCTGATGTTAAACGTGCCATTTACAGGTTTATAGTATGTTTATGTCGTATGCAACACATACTAATGTGCAGTGTATGTATTGTGACATGTACGTTGTGCATGTTTTATATACTGCAAAACATTTCTTTCAATTTCAGGAGTTGCATTACTATTCGTATGTGTCAACTGCGCGCGTAGGCTGTATTTGGTAAGTTATATTTCCCTATTAAACGCTATTTTTTTAAATTAAACAGTATGTTTTTTGCATGTGCTACATAACACGATCATAGACCGGTCATAAAGGAGCTGTACACTTTAACTTTGTATATTATAGAACAATAGAACTAAGTCAATAATAACAATATTCTGAGACTGCTACTGAAACAAGAAAACATAACTACTCGGAGTAGCATCATACGCTTGAATACAGCAGTTTAATAATGCCATTGCATGTACATGTAGTTGGTACAAATCGCTATATTCAAACATAAAAGAAATGCATTATTAGCATGCAGGACCACTAAGGTTACAAATGAGTGCATATCATAACGCAATACGTTCAGCAAACTGTTTAATATTAATATAAAAGCTCGATGCATTTTTATCGTTCAAATAAATCTATACATGTATGGTGAACCAATTTATTGGCACGCAACTCCTGCATTGGGCAGTTCAAAAACGGTTAAATTCCGTTCGGTCTCTTCGCAACTTATCCTAAACAAAACATATGAATCATGCCAAATCAAAAGGGATGATATTCCTCAAGTGAAACTGACATGTCTGCATGGTTGGTTATTTAAGATCGTATTGAAATATATCCCATGACGTTTTTTATCATAAAATGAAAGATGTTAGGTACGACCACATATACTTGGTACTCATAAAAAACCGTTGGGATATTTTCTTATTAAAACTATTAATGCACGCAAATGGAAGAAAATGCTTTAGGATTTTGCACTCATATCAATTTTTGTATCTGACTGTTAACATATAATGATACTGCATGAGCTTTACTTTTGTTTTTCGACACAAATATTTTCATTAAATTGGTTGCATAGTAATTCAACGACGGAAAATGCAACTTTTTATGAACATGTTTTTCATATTTCTGCAGTGTTATACCCGGGCGGGCAATGCTTTGGATTTGGTCTCAAATGAGCGTTGTAACGGGCCAATAGAAGAAGTTAATATGCTTAAATTATTTTTGTGTCCCGTGTAAATGTATTGTATTCATTTAAGTTTCATGCAAGCATAGCTCTTGTTTTTTCCACATAAACATTTGTATTTTTATATTGTGCATATATACGCAATATTGCATATATTTGTTTTAATAGTGTATTAAAAATAAAAATAAGCGACTGTTGCTAAACATATAGTTTAAGCTTTATGTAAATTGATGATTTTCAACCCGTTTTAGTCGTATTCAATTGTATTAGTACATATCTTTTAGAGTCACATTCAATTAGTTAACACGCAGAGGACAGAAACCGTGACAGTTAACATCTCTCCGGAAAAAAAAGTGAGTGATTTGAGTTATGTAAACGAACGTTTAAACATAAGTGGTTTTATTTTACATTTAAATTGTTTAATTGCGTGGTCGTTTATTGGACTGTTTAACGTTTTAAAGCATTTTAATCATACCACGGCAGTCAATGTTCTAACTCGCAATTATATTGGCTTATCTTGTAAACCAGTTCTAATTTCACACTATTACGCCAATAAATATTAACTTGAGGCAGAGGTATTATGAAAATGGCCGTAAATGGATTCCATGAGCAATCCTAACACACACTAAATATTGCCGAGCCTCGAATCGACATCCCGATCCTCGGACTTGTAGTCTAGCACTTTCCAACCGATCCAGCCGGTCCGGATTTTAGCTCTTTAGAACTTTTAAGAATGTTACGAATCCTGATCATTTAATTATTGGAATGCTTTGGTTGTCTTCTTATAAAAATGTTCAGTAGTCAAGTACTTAAGGTCTAATTAAAATAGGTTGAAAGCAACCGCATTCTTCTTGTCTCAAACACTATAAGGCTCATGTATAACAACGCTTGATTTATCTGATCATGACTATAATCATATATGCAGTTATGTTATAATTAAGCCAATGATTATATTTAGATTTCTGCTGAGGAAGAGTTTTGTACAAAACTGCTGCAGCTTGCACAGCACACTACACTAAATGGCAGGTAAGAAAAAAGTGTTCTGGCACATAAGCATTGTTTTTTTCAAAGTATACTAGCGTTTTTTATTGTGCCCACACACTGACTCCTTGTTTAATGTTTCTTTTCAGCAATACGTTTGAAGTAGAGATTGAATAAAGATGCTGCGAATGGAGTATCAATGCGAAGAACAATAAACGAATGTTAACAGATGGATATAAACTGGATATAAACATTATACATAGACTAAGTTTCAAATATATCGTAATTATATCAAACGAGAAAACCGGAAGTGTAAATTATGCACAATCGATGCAATAGAAAATGAATAGCATTTCCTACTAGTATGTCCAATATATGCACACGATTTTTTTTTAAACCGCACTATTGCAGATGGCCAACAATAAATAAATTTGGAAGATTAATGTCCAGCAAAAGTAAAACTGAAATGATAAGTACTGCGAAATGTATTTACAAAACAAATAACAGCAAATGACAGCATCTCGATTCGTAATTCTATATTTAATCAGTAATCAATAAGTTATCTTGATGTTAATGGTACAATTGATACATATGCGTGCTAAGAATGTGTACCTTGTGTGTTTTTGCCATCACTTGCATGTATAAAATTAATGCTCATTTTCAAATGTGAGGGCTATGAACTTGTAACGGCTTTATTGATAAATAAATGTTATTGTTGTTGTATACTTGCATATATATAATTAATGCTCATTTTCATATATGAGGGCTATAAACTTGTATAAGCTTCATTGATGAATAAATGTTGGTGTTGTTGTATTCTTGCATATATTAAATTAATGCTCATTTTCATATGTGAGGGCTATATACTTGTATAAGCTTCATTGATGAATAAATGTTGTTGTTGTTGTTGTATTCTTGCATATATGAAATTAATGCTCATTTTCATATGTGAGGGCTATGAACTCGTATTAGCTTTATTGATGAATAAATGTTGTTGTTGTTGTTGTATATATCTCATAACATACCCAAACAGAATTGTATTATAATTAGATGAAACTGTGCATTACGTAATTTACTTAAATTTTTTAAGTTATTTATTTAAAATATTCCACGTAGATAAGATTCTTAACATTGTTTTTTCAGACACACCCATATATAACATTCGTATTCACAAATGTTTATTTCTCCAAATAATTTTGAAAATTCTTCTGATCGTATGTATTGTAAGTAATTAGTAAATATAAGATGTGCAGTTGCAATATCAGATGCAAGTATGTATTCCCTTCATAACTAACCGTGTTAACCAGTTCATAACACTATCATCAAATTTGTATCTTTTACCATTATTTATAAATTGTATAATGCATATATAATGTAAGCTATGAGCTTTTATAAGCTTTACTGCTGAATAAATGTTGTTGTTGTTGTTTTGTTTATATAAAATGCGTTTTAATCAACTGTGTCAATGCGTTTCGTTGTATTTAAAAATGTACTCCATTTTAGTTATTTTATCAATTTAATGTTACAGTTTAATTGATTCTAGATTTGTATGAGCTAAAATTATGTTTTTGTGTGTTGGTTATATTTTTTTAGTTTTGCAAACGACGAATGGTCGTCTTTTAAAAAAGATTAGATATTTTCTGCATGTTCTTCATATCATTCATGTGCCGATATTAACATTATCAATTAATTCATGTCCATAATGTTTGAGTATGTTTTTCATAGTACGTTTATATTTTCCTTGGCTATTTTAATTTCAGTAACGCCTTTTAAAGCTAGATTTTTGTATCTGCTATAAAATAATCTTTAGAATCGGTGTGTTTAAATCATCGTCCATATTAATTATATTAATAATATTGTATTTAAATTGTTTTCTTTTAATATTTTCAGGTTTTAATTTCTATAGAAATTGGTGAATTATTAACGTTATTAAGAGTGTTAAGAAGGTTTTTATTATTCGTTTTCGCAAAGTGATACTAACACTATTCGAGTGCACATTAATATTATGTCTACAGTTTGTTTAAGGCATCCAATAAAACAAATTTTGGCGGATAGGAAACTACCTAGTCTAATCCCTTGTTTATTTTAAAAAGTATTCGAAGGTTAGCCGTAATTGACAAATACACTACAAATATAATTGTAAAAGACTAACCCACGAACATCATATGGTTCAATCATTTTATTTATATTTATTTTTATTATTATTATTATTATAATTATAAAACATATGTTTTACATGTCATTGATTTGTTAAATCAGCTTTTCGTCGTTCTTTCTTGATTTTATTAAAATGATTACAGTGTATTGCTTCGTTTCGATTAGTGTTGTTCTCCTTTTTCCCATAATTTCTTAAGCTTTCCATTTCGTTTAAAGGCTAACTTTAAAGTGACTTAAAGGCTAGAAGTGGTGTATACTTTTTCTTATATTTTACCTCATACTTATTAAATAGATATATTAGAAGGCGCAAAAGCAAAAGTTTTATCAGACACAAAAAGTTTCTTTTAATAAAATCGTTGAGCTGTTGGATAAAATCACGTGCTTATACACCAAAGCACAAGTGTTATCTCTTATATAGTCAAAAACCAAGGATGACAGTTATATATTTTTTTTATAAAGGACGATAACTACACTGGTTACGAGAAGGACTCGCAAAACTCAAAGATGCAATATCCACAACTTGAAATTTTATTCCAGATAAACCTCTTATTACTAAGTCTGAATTCGATGCGGAAAAGGATGCGGAAAAGACACACGTGTGAGAAAAAAACTATTACGGAGATAAAAACGATGGTCTCGTTATTTTTACGACATAATAGGCTAATACTAGCTTTAAAACTGTTGTCGGAACGATTGTTGTGTTACTGCATTATGAAAACGGAGCTTAAAATGATAGAATCCTCAAGTCAATGCAGACAACAACTCAGGCTTGTTGTTTGTGGCATGAAATAAGTCAGGGGCGGGGGGGGGGGGGGGGGGGGGGGGGTAAATGACTTCACATTGTCTTAATGATAGTATTAGCGTAATTAAATTATTGCTTGTATATTACGAAATAAAGTTGAAATATTGTATAACATTTATTTAGTCTAAAAAGAATCCGGCGGATATCTCGACAATTAAGTCACAGACAGTTGTTTTTTGTGCAAAGTTAGGAATTCTTACACTTGCGTAAATTGATCGTAGCATCGAAGGAATATTGTTGTGTTCCGATGTATTCTGTGCGATTTAAGAGTGACAAGTAACAGGTGGACTAGCGGTTTGCGTATTGTTCGAGTTTCTTTAAACCATTTGTAATCAACTCACACCGTAATCGATACTTCACGCGAATGTGTATTCACAAAGCTTTATTGCATACCATTAACCTACACCAGCGAGGATACAATTTAAAGACAATTTAAACCGGTCTGATTTAAGTGTACACGATATTAACTTGTTGAACGTGCTATGTTGCTCTTTACAGATCGGTTTCTCTAAACTACTTGCAGCGGTTAAATCTCTCTAAAACTCCCCACATTAACATCCCATTGAAGTTGTTAGATGAATAAAGTAGTATTAAAGGCTTACATATTGGACATTTTAAATACGTTTTAACTTATTTTACTTTGGAGGAAGTTCATGAAATGTTCAAGTTATATATTTTGCAAAAAAGACCATCGCTCTTAATTTTAAATTTGCTTTTTACATTTGCAATACAAATTAAAATAAGATTATGAGTATGCAATAATTATAAAACCTGAATTAAACATCGATATCACCTTTTCTCTGAAGTTGTAAACTAGTAGGACAGACCACCTTGAGCAGTAGTGGAAAACTCCATTCAGCTGATTGGATTACAGCTATGTTTGGACAATGTCAAAATGCGTTTAATTTGTTACAGTTGGTTTACGTGGGCGACAGCACATACACACATGATTCGCTGAATGTTTCTGGTTAAATGCTCTTTTGAAGTGTGCTTAATTAATCAAGCACCGTTGTTCCCATGTCAATAATAAGACGTCATCTTCCTACACACCGTTCTTGGTTCCTTCTTGATTATCACCTATCATTACAATTAATACATATAACTGGATTGGACATCCGAATTGGCTATGGCCACAACAAATTGATTAAATGTTCCTCGGATTTGCCGCACCTAAAAATCTTAAAACGAAAAAACAATATTTGTATTTCTGTATTGCGCCCGCAGCAACAATTTTGCTGCGTACCTATTGAATTAATGATTTAGTTTAATTTAGCCTACGTATTTTACGACATAGACTGTTATAACGCTTTGGTTTATGGTAAAAAATGGCGGTGTTCGTCTGTCTTGTCATGTCAGCCAAAGACACAAATGGAAATGTTAAGTTTCCCCCGGGGCGATTTGTCATATCATCACAGATGATTTTAGTATTTTCTTTATCTCAGCCGCATCTACATCAGGATGTGAAATGTCGTCGGTATGCTTACGTTTGGTAAAAATCTGCAATAAACTTGTTGGTATTAATTAAGTTAAAATATGAAACATTAACATGCAAATGAGTGTCACCGTTGAACTGGACAAAAAATGTCGAGTACTATATCAATTGTACACGCCTCCAATCTACTAGTTCAAACTGTTGATGCCTATATTAAGGTGTATATTATGCCCCAAAATCATGAAGTTAAACATAAGTGCGAATGTGAAGAAACTTTCCGGACCTCAACAACTTTACTGGGATTTGATGGACTTTTTTTATATAAAAATACAAAACTGTTACTACCCATTTCTTATTTTCCTTTCATTACGAAGTTATGTGTGTTTTACTTTACAAAACTTAAACTTCTCATTTCTAATTGTAACAGTGCTAAACTAACACAAACAAAGTTTCGAGCATTGTATAATATCATAACCTATGATATAAAAACTAATACAAATTCAAGATATTCCGTATGGGTTTTTCCCTCCCCCCCCCCCCCCAAAAAAAAAAAATAAAACAACAAAGTACAGCCTCTAACAGGCTGTGTCCAAATTGCAAACAGTAAAAAAGGCTGTTTTCCAATGGCAAAAAGTAACATTTTCTCCCAAAATTTCCAAAAAGAAAAGCCAAACTTTTTTAATAAGCTCAATTGGTTAATTGACCAATCGTATCAATAAACCAGAAGCGAAAAGGAACTCTTTAGAAACAGGAACTTCGGAGGGATACGCAATGCTTTAGTGGAATGTAAAATCGATCACGCGCAAATACTGCCGCTATTTTGTTGGGAGGATTTTGTGGGTGAATTTCGAGATTGCTTACCGTATACATGTTTATTTTTACATTACGTACTTGGCACACTATCAACGTTAATACCATGCTTACTGCCGACGTTGAAATCAATTTAAAAAAAATACGGTTTTCTTTAAGAGAAAATTTAATTTACACCATTTTAACTTGAATTGAAATTACATTCACAAATTTTAAGACTGACAAATTTTTTTTAATCATTTCCGTATGTCCTTACTTTAAGTGTAAGAAGTTAGAAGATCGCGGTGCTTTCTTACTATTGGCATTATTAACGTTGCATTTTTAACCATTGTCTTTAAATTTTGAATTTTAACAAATATAAGTGTAATCATTACTTATTAAGGTGAATTTTGTAACGCCCAACTTTTGCATTAATTATTAAGTCGCATTCCAAAAACAAAAACAAAATATGTTTCAACTAGAATTATCATAATGTATAAAAATTAACGTAAATGCTGTTTATTGTTAAATCATAAGTTGTGAAGAAAATCTTTTTGAATATATGAAGGGAATAATGCAGGGCAATTGAATATGTTATTGTCAGTACATCATCATCTTGCCTATAACAAGTGTATTCCCACAGTGCATTGAAGACGCTGTCGGCATTCGAAAGATGTGCGTCTGGAAGATTCGTAAAACAATCATAACTCTACACCATCAAATCAGTGCAGTCTGTTGGCTTTTCAGAATTATATGAATGATAATCAAGAACAAATTGTTTCAAAAAAGGAAATGACATACTCAAACGTTTCAACATTATTTGCTTTATTGTTTCATGCATGAGCATAATTGCGTTGCATGAATTCAAATTTATACCGATTTGTTGAAATGCAATATACTTTTGCACATATGGTATTAACTGTTATTAAAATCAATATGACATTAATTTAACATTTGAATTGTGTATAGTTAATGTATTTCATGATTTATATTCAGTTCAATAAATTGAATACAAGTTCAATGATACAAATTCAATGATAAGCACGAATCTTTTGTTATCTGTACATGTTATGAATTTTTTAGCAATAGACATGCCAACTGACATGACATGAAAAGTCATATCTTAAACATCATTGTATTCGGTGTCTAAATGCGGAACTGTGTAAAAAAAATGTGCAAAGCAGTCTTTTTAAAAACTAAACAATTCTTTAACTTATTTGTGTTATGAAACTGTGTAATCCTGATATATTTTTTTATATCGAATGAATTAAGCATAAACCATTTACAGTGGGATGAAATTAGCGAAAAATCTACACTCACTTAAGTACAGGGTGGTGCTAAACATAATGTTTTAGAAAGGAGAAAAGGCGGACTAGTGTGGTGGCATATCCAAAGCTGTGTGTTAACATGTAAGATCGGCCGCATCTTGGAGTAAAAAAAGGGGCACACTTATTTTTGTCTAAATATATTTACCAATAGATGTTAACACATAGGAATATAAAACAACGGTTTAAAACAGCAAGCGCTGCATGTTTGACTTCTTCTTGTTCAACAGCCTGACAACTCTTTTAATGTGTATTATATTTTACTTTTTCGGTTGCACCTGAACTATCAATAGTCGCGCCTTTTCAAAATTAAATTGGGCAAAACATGTATACATTACATTGAATATCATCCAAGCTACTTTGAGAATCAAACTGTAAAAGGAAATTTAAACGTTATTTTTAATGTCGTGTAAATGGTTTGTTAATCATTTATGAATCATAATGATCGTTCAAACAATCGACAATCGTTTACTCGTGCTGTCGGATTCTTACTTGTTGCGATTCAGTCTTGTAATGCACTGGCAATAATAGTTTTGCCTCAATAGACATTAATGAATGTAATTATTTACCGCATATTATTAGTCATGACAACCATGACAGACTACTTGAAAAACACCAAAGCATGATCAATATAGGCTTGTATAATTTGTTTCGTGATTGTGAATAACCATACTTGTTAAAACAATCACGCCATTGTCGTTGAGAGAAACCATGTAAATAGATCCATGAGCTTCTACAATATGTTCTTTTGCGTAACCGACGAAGCTCAATTTTGACATTGATTTGTTGCGAAAATTTATGCAGCCGATCGAATTTTGCAAATAAAAAAGGAATCTCCAACCCTTTTGGGGTTACTATTTTAAAAATGCTTCTGACTTTATTATAACATTAGAGAAAAGGCACAATAATTGTTGTAATATCCGCTTTTATACAATTAAAATACATTGTTAGGAAAAAAGTTCTTATGAGTCATGATTTGATGCAGGATTTCACTGTATATTTGATATATTAAAAGAACAGAACAGACAGTTTATATAGACTTATACAAATGTGCATCGTCTAAATACATGAAATATACAAGTGTAATACACAATATTGTCCTGTGTCTATATGATACAACGTATTAAAAATGGAACCGTTTTTTTACGTTGATGAATGAAATGGAATGTAAAATTTAAAAATGAATTTTCCTTTAATTATATAGGGGTGACAACACCGGTATATTAATTTGTGAAAACATATTGTATACCCTGTCTTACCCAGCAAATGATCAAACGCTTTTGCCCCCGTTATAACAACTAATAATGAATAAGGAATCTGGTGCAAACAAATTATATAATATTGTAAAGAAATAAAACGAACAATATTAAGTTACAGGAAAATTGGGAATAAAACTACATACCATTTTGATGAATATTTAGGAAATGCATTTTTATGTAACCCATTCTATACTGGGGACATATTGTTTTTGCCCTGTCTGTTTGTTTGTTGGTTTGTTTGCGTCAAACTTTAACATTTGCCATAACTTTTGCAATATTGCAGATAGCAACTTCATATTTGGCATGGATGTGCATCTCATGGAGCTGCACAGTTTGAATGGTGAAAGGTCAAAGGTCATCCTTCAGGGTCAAAGGTCAAATATATGGGGGACATAATGTTTCACAAACACATCTTGTTGAACATAACTTTTTAATAACAAAAGATGTACAGGTACAGTGGTTACAATACAGAATAATTCATAGTATACTTGTAACAAATAGTCAGTGTCACCCTTATTGTTTATGTGTTTGATATCATGTCGTTTAAAAATCAAGCTTTCTTTTTAGTTTGCACTAAGTTTGTAAACCCGTAATGTCTATTGGCAGGAAACATGTTTTCCTTTTTATGTTTTTTGTATATTATCTCTAACAAAGGAATAATTCAGCCTTTTATTTCGATTATCAACACAAGTGATATTTTTACCATTAAGAGTATAATATTATAGGAAATGCATATGTTTTGCAAAATAGTTCCAATAAAAAAACTGAAGCATCTACCAAAAAATATCGCATTAGCTTTTAATTATATGAATTATGCGAATAGCGTTTTTTCTTGTATGGTTAAAGTATGATTCTTTTAACTTTACTATGCTCATTGATTTGTATATCATTGTCTATCATTTTATAGATCACGTATGACTGTAGATGTGTGTCATATGTATTTATATATGTATTTTTGAAGTATTGTAATAAGATTCGGCAATAAACGAATTGGTTAAAAAAAATATCGCTAATATGTTATTTTAGTGCATTCGGACAATCGGTTTAAGTGATTCATTACATGATTATTGTCATAGTGTTTTATGCATATCAATGCGAAGCCTTAAAATGTAGTTATGACCTAAATATAAGTATATTTGATTGTCTTTGTATACTACACTTTTCGAAACCAACTTAACTACACATGCAAAAGTAAGGCTAACAGTTGTTGTTTATAGCATATTTCTGGCAATATGAAAACGTTTACATATTTTTTTACAATGTACTTAAGCCCATTTAAAGTAAAGACGTTGATTTAAAAAATCACTTCAGATCATATATACATATACACAAAAAATATATTGAATTTCTATCTTCGTTTAGACTAAAATATACATACATAATTTGTTTTTTATAGTTCATGTTAATGTGGTTATTCATATTATTTCAATCACCCTATTCTACTTCTCCATTAATTCGGTATACGGAGGGTTTTCTGCTGATCCCGTTCGCATCAAACTCTCATAACGGACAGGCGTCGTCGTCGTCCTAAAAACATTAATTGTATTTTACAATCAAACTACAACATCATATTTATATTCACAGCTTAAACTTAACTCAAATTGATTTGCGTTTTTTATTACAGGTGTAATTATGAACCTTGTTATCCAAATCAAATCAAACAATTTGCATTTCACACGCAAATTTATCAATATAGCAGTGTATTCAACAAAAAATTCATACTTACGCCACAGACATCGTAGCTCCGTCTAAAACATATTAGATGTTAGTACATTACTGTGTTAGTCATGGCATGCCCAATATTAAATCATTCTTTAGCTATGAAATAACAGAATAGTTATTATTAATAAAAATAGATGTTTGATTGACCTCAATTGCAGTAGAATAACAAATGAAATACTTCTATCAGATTGAATGCATATAAACATCGATTGTTAAACCCGCCTGGTATTACAATAAAAAATTGCATTAAAAGTAGGTATATTATCGTAACTCAAAGAAATGTATTTGGAAACAGAGTAACAAACATATATTCTTTACCTTCATTTATTGGAGTCTCCCGAATCAGTGATTGTGGATTAATTTCGTGATAAATGACATTATCGTCTCTTTCTCTTGAAGGAACATGTCGTGCAACCACTTGTCTGACATCAACGGTGGACGCAATGTCAACCATAGGAATGACAACTATCCCTGGAAACATAAGTGATATAGTTAATAAGTAAGTCAAATTAAAGTACACAAACTAATTTGCAGAGATAAAACTTGAAACGCATGTAAAGATCGTGATGTTCGGAGTCAACTAATGGCCTGAGATTCTCAATGTAATTCTCCCTTAAAATCATCTGTATCTACAGGAAGACATGTTTACCGGTTAAACACTCATTATGCTTCTGTTTTGTCAATGTGCGTGCAGGCAAAGCATTTGTCTCTATAACGAAATCAATGTGGTGTGCAAAGAATGTAGTCCCCTTAGTACATATTGCTAGAATTCGAATAACATTTGAATAAACAAAACAAAATGTTGAAAAGAACAATTAACTTTTATATGTTTTGAGTTATTACAGATCACACGAAACGTTTTTTCGTCCATCCATTCTACTTAAAATACGGTTTAAGAGACTGTATAGTCATGTGGGTTCCTGCACGCAAAATGTTTATTTTATGTTTCACCAAAGGTGAAGGCATTATTTGAACGAATAAAAACGGAATATTTCGACCTGTTGAAAAACTAAGACGCACGCTGTTTTGTAAAGGACATTCGTTGATGCGTTTGTATTACCAGTTGTGTTCCTGCGTTTGTATTTGTAACACATCACTACAATTATTGCAAGAAAAACAACTGCAATAGGACCAGCAATTACGACAGCCATCATGTAATCGGGTATCGACGCATCTGCAAAAATTTAAATACGCATATCACACATGTTTGATGTATATTTAGCCAAAGCATGTGGCTTTAACTGCCGTTTAAGTCTGGTTTTATACGAGTTATATTTCTTCAACGAGTAAACATATAGTTACAAAGTTATTAGGGCATTTACAAGCATTTAATTGAAAACAAAAATGTCTATTTCGTATATTCATCATGTTACCAGCAACAAAGTCAAAACTTTTCGTTACTGGAAATCTTTCAAGCAAAGTTAAATATCATATTGATAATTATGTTTATCATGGGAAAATAAAAAAACTGAGATATAATTATATTGATTACTTACATAGTATTTGCATAGAAACGCTTATGTTGGACAACATATTGTAAATATGTTTATACGCAATAAAATAACGAACTATGTTGAACGATTGCAATCAAGAACGCAACATTTTTGAATATGTATAAACATGAAGGCACATGACATACCTGGCGCTTTCAAATAGTATATTTCTACATGGGAAGTTCCAATACCATTGTCAACTTGCAAAATGTACATCCCGTAGTCAGATTCAGTAATATTTTCAACGGTAAGAGTGCTGATTGTACCGTCTGTTACAATATGTACACGCTCGGTGGATGTTATTACCCTACATTGATTTGTATCTGTGCACTTCCTCCAAATAAAACCTGATTGATCCGGTATAGGGTTAGCAACTGCGCGAAACTCAAATGTAACCCCACCATCCATTGCACTTATTGCAACGTTACCAGAATTCGACAGAACTTCGCGGTTGTGAAGTCTTCTTACTGGACCTACAACACATTCATTAACAAGAAAACACAGAATCAACTAAGTATGAAATTGTTCGTATATATGCGAAAAAATCAAGGAAAGCTTTAACTGAAAAATAATATATATGCTTTGTTACGAAATATGCATATGTACATATTTAGTTGGGCACTGACGTTAACCATTAACTTACATAACACGTCCAAATACAATTCCTTTCCGGTGACTCCAATGGCATTAGACGCCAAGCATATGTATTGTCCCAAGTGATGACACTTCACTGGAGCAATCACATGTCGAAAGCTGTTGATAGCATTTTTGGCTGTGCTACTGTTCTTTTCCTCAAGGTTTATGTTATCCTTTAGCAGTCTCATCGAGGGTGGTGGGAATCCATTACACATACAGTGCAATACAATCGTGTCGTTTTCAGTAATAGTTATATGTGACATGGTTTCAAATCTTTCAACATAAAAGCCACCAATTGTTGGTTGATCTGCAATGTTTGTATAGAACGTAAATCAAAGAAAATAATTAACATATTTATAAGAAGTAAATGTATTTAAAATGAGTCGATAGTTATATTATTCGCGCCAAATACATATGTTCTAAGGCATTAATAGCTGTCGTATTGCGACAACTTTCCACGAACTGTATTTGAAAACTCCATTACAGTAACTTCCAGAATGGTTTCAAATGAATGCATTTATACTAGTAATTACGTCTCAGAAATACAATTGTATAATGTTATTTCACAGTGTGTGTATGCTTTCAAAATAATACTGAGATAAACAACGTAGAACTTCGTGTGTATGGTGATTTGTAATGTTCTGCAAAATTGAAATGACACACATTAATGACATTAATAATGTATCAGAATTTAAGAAATGAATTACATAACACTAGTAAGTGGACGTAAGCGTAATCAATTCCGGTAAAATTAATTCGTTCTGTGTTAAATTTATTGGACGCAATGCAGGTGTAGGTTCCCTCATCTGATCTGGTGATATGTTCAATAAATAATGTCTCGGATTTAATGGCAATTTTGTCCTTGACCCAGATGACTTCTGTTTCCGGTGGATTTCCTTGATCATATATACACGATTTGTTTATGCTCGCACCTTCTGTCCGATTGATCAATTCAAATTCAATGGTCGAAATCGTTGGTGGACCTAAATAATCGTGATTGAACTTAACATAACAACTCATATCGACAACACGAAGTGTGTGGAACGAGTCACACATTATACGATAAAGGGTTGTTTTTTGCTTTTATATTACTGATTTTACCGTTTAAAACTAGCATTTATTAATATTATTTTATTTCGGTTAAGTCCATTTCCGCTTAGGCATGACGGCGTCATGGGTCCTTGACACATTTTTGAATTACTAGGTATGTTTACATTTATTCTATAAAGAAAATATATTTTGATTTAATATTCGATGTTTATAAAACATAACATATAGTGACATAAAGTTATATATACTTACACAATATATCCAAATACAAGGTTAGTTCATTATATCCACGATCGTTTAAAGCCACACAAGTATATGTCCCACTGTCTCGGCATTGAAGCGGGCCGATGTGATAATTGATGTGATCATTGGTCAAATTATGAGTACTGTTAACATGATCAACAAGTATAAAGTCACTCTTCATGAGTCGTAAATTTAGTAAAGGGAAACCCTCACCGACACAGTGCAATGAAGCTGTGTCATTAACAACAATACTTATATTGTTTTTTCCTTCAAACGTGTTGACATAGAATTGTTTTACAACGGGTGGTTCTGAAATCATGTTGACGCATAATTTAGTGAATGACGTAAGTTCTTCTAACGCTCATACGGAATGACATTATGTATATTTGTCCAGGTAATGTTTACGTACAAACATTCAAAAACGTTCGAAATAGTTTATCGGGGTACCGTGTTATTTATGCGAAATGGAAATCAAAATAGTGTAAGAAACACAATTATTTTCACATTAATACACTTGCATCTTTAAATAAAAACGCTATATTTTTGCAAAATATACACAAAACACGTACCACTGTGCAAAGTAACTGTGGACATCGGTTCTTCGGAATATTCTATAATGTCAAACAAATGATTGTGTAATACCATATATTGATGAAAATATATTATCATTTAAAGGGGCCTTTTCACAGATTTTGGCATTTTTTAACTTATTCATTAAATGCTTTATATTGATAAATGTAAACATTGGATCGTAAAAGCTCCAGTAAAAAATCAAGAATAAAATAAAAAAAAAGGAAAAGAACATTGCCCGGAGCAGGTTTCGAACCAGTGACCCCTGGAGTCCTGCCAGAGTCCTGAAGTAAAAACGCTCATACCTACTGAGCTATTCCGCCGAGTACACATACTAAACGTATTTTATACCTTATATAAGCAATCTTCGTAGTTTCACAAAATTTAACGACAAAAACAGAACTCTCCAAATTATTCAATCGTTTCGCGTTGCAACGCTTTATAATTTTTAGGTTTTAAAATCGTCAAAAGATGCATATAATGGCTATATTAGAGCATGGTAAATGTTCAGTATTACTGTTTCCTCACAAATATCATAACCAAAACGAAAATTTGCGAATCTGAAACAACTTTTTTCAATTTTGTCAATTTACCAAAGCGTGAAAAGATCCCTTTAAGTTAGAAAAACATACTCAGATACCAGTTCTGCTTTTAAGAATATTCACATACGATATCATTATAAAGTTTAAGTGAATCTATGTATGAGGAGATTTTCCAAGATTGCAGTATCATATATAATATTCAAAATAACAAAACGTGCAAAAGTAACTTACCTAGAAAAGTGTTGTTTACACTGTTGCTAAAATTAAGGTTTTCTTTGACAGGTATTCCACACTTCCAAAAGTCAACTGTCGAATCATTCCGTTCGACATACAGGCGACATGTTGCAGCATTCACTTTGCATTGACAAACTACCAATAAAGGAGAATGTGTGTCACACTTTGGGGAATGGTCGGTTATTTGCAAAACGTTGTAATACGCTGTGTTGTCCCATTTTGTATATGTTGATGAAGGAGACAACCGTCGTTGTGTATTTCGATAAAATACGACGACATTAGTTTGTATGCCTGTCCAAACGCACTTTAGCTCTACGTTTGTTGGTGTCATAGCTGTCATGCTAAGATTTATTTCAAATGCTGCTGAAAATATACGAGCAATTTACTTATGATATTCCACACATCAGTGAATATAATAGAACGTTGCGACTTGTTTCTAAACAGTAGTAACGGTGAGAGTTCTGTTGTCTTTAATAAGTAACTGTTTTTAAAAATATACAGGAGTTAATACTTACTACATGCGTATTTGTAAATTATGATCCAAGTTAAAAGCCTGATAAGGTTATAAAGTATCATATTAAAAATTTGATAAAGCAGCTCCGTCCAAATATTTTTACGAAATGATGATTTTATTGCGCGTTTAAAGCTTATACCGATAATTTATATGTACTTGAATGGGAAGTTAATTCTGACAATTAACAATGGCAGTCGATTGTTTTACGGCTTTGACTAAGATTTATGTCTGCGGCTTTCGTTGCTTTTTAATACATACGGCTAATGTTCAAAAGAAATTATTACCAAACAAAGTTTGTGAATGTAGATGGTTCTCCTGCATTTTGTTATCGTATTTAACATCGTCAAGTCATGAATAAAGATACGTCAAGTCGAAATGCTAAGGAAACGTTTTATACATGAAATTTGTAACCAAATATACATTTTTCGGCTGACGATAACCACCTTATAACTACACACATTATATGTTTGTTGAAACATACCACTGCATACATATATATTTTCTTCTTCTTCCGCTCCACTTACAAAATAACAATTCTAAGGCCGGAAACCAATCCAATAACATATCCGGCTCGCATTCAATTTTTCAAATGTTAATTTTACTGCTATTATCACTTAACAAAAGACTTCTAAGGCTAAAATACCTTTGTTTTAATAATATTTATTCGTTCAAGAGATTTGAAGAAACAGATATTTTACTATTTTTGCAGCAAATGCGGACAAATAAAGTTTTTTATTTAAAGCCTTAAAATAACATTTCAAAAGTTAAAAAAAAAAAATAAGGTTTAAAAGGATGAATCCTCAATAACAATTTTAAGGGCCTATTCTCTAAACGCGTAATTAAGCTGTCTTTGCTTCTGGCGCTTCATTACCGTTTCGCTACAAACACTACAATCTGTGTGGTGACGTTTTGTTCTTACGAGAGATTTTAACAAATGTATTTATGTGATTGCGTAAACGCAGATGCGCAGTGTGTTTCACTCAGGCAGTCGGTTGTATGTGATTTCCTTACTGTATTTGATATTTATACTACATACATTATTTAAAAACTCGATCCTTATTGATATGATTATGATGTTAAGAACTAAAAAGTTGACATTCAAATTTACACTTTCCCTTTGACTTGGTGGCTTGAGACAGTCGTATAACGAATTGTCTCATATTTTAAAAGAATTATTATGGGTGATGTGAACGTACTTTGCGATTTTCATAGGTATGAGAGACGAAATGCATGTATATCAAGCACATACATTAGAGTAAAAAAAATTGCCATTTCCCGTAATGACAGCTTAAACCATGGTTATTATGTGCGGAGCAAAACATTATATAGCTTTTTAAGTATATCATGATTTTTTGAGCGCTTTCACGAAAGCTAATGAAAACGGCTAATTAGAATTGCGGCAATGAAATGTCCCATTTACACTGGAAAGACACCGTTTCAGCCACCGTGTTTTGAAAATGTATGTGTGTCGATCAATACTTCATGTAACACATTACGCTATTGCATATCCAAGCAAGAATATTGCTAGAGAATGTGTTACTTGTGAATCTGCAATTGTTTTGCAATGTTCGCATTAAGTACAAACATTGGAACTAAGGGTATGACACAACTTGCTTAAAGTTGTGATGTTAGTCAGCCTAAAGAATGTTTATAAATTGATAAACAATATAATATTTTAATACGTTGATCGAAATTCCATCAGAACGCACAAAATGTGTTGCTGTCCAGGTAAGTGCAGGTGAAATCAGTGATTTACGTAACCATATCTTACAGCGAATACAGATTTCATATGGCGCTATATTAAAGGAACATTTTGGTTCTTATGTGGGGAAGTATTTGATTTTAAAACTGCTGTATTACTTTTAAATAATATACAACAAAATCATAGGGAAAAAGTGTGCTTTTTTGCAGAAAAATGTTGAATTGTGGAGATGCACTTCAAGGACAATATCCAAATGCAGTACGAAGACAGTTTGTAGGGTTTTACATTAACGGATTATAGAAGAGTCACTTAAACTTACAATAAACCGTCGAATTACCGTATACTTGTTGATAGGCTCGTAGGTAAGGATCAGGATCCTTCTTAGTCTACATTTTCGTCATCTAATGGTAACTTTACTACTTTGGTATTGAGAGTGTTTATATGTACGTTTTACATAAAAATATTCTAGTAATAATTGAAACACCCAATACATCGATTTAGATATAACACTGGTATGAAAAATTTTAGACCATTATTATCAAAGTCTTTAAATAGACCAGTCTTCTAACACAACTTTTAGAAGTTGTAAAACACACGAACGTCTGGTACGAAAACCAAAGCGTTGATCGGATAATACATGGTTTCTGTCCTAATGTTTAAGCATGTGCGATCTAATTATATTAACCTGAGGTTTACATTATTTGGACTATAAGCTAACAGGTATATAGTTTCCCATTTCATACTTACTTCCTTTTTTAAAAAAGGAATCACTTTTGTATTTTTTCATTCACATGGTATTTACCAATTGCAACTGATGTTTGAAAAAGCATTGAAGTATGATTTGCCATTAAATTAGCATTAAATTGCCCGGTCGCCTAGACGTGGCTAGGTATAAGTCCGAGAGTAAATTCTCATCTTCAGCGGGGCTTCGATGCTTATCAATGTTATATTATGTTATTTTCGTTTAAAAAGCCGTAAAGATTTTCTGCGTAAAACACTTCAATAGAAGAAATGTAACTTATTGGCTTTGTCACAATTGGAAATAGCAATATCCAATAGATGAGTTTAACTTTGTCTGCTGTTTAACATACTTCCAAAAATTTAAAGTTTATGTTTTGCATTTAATGCAATTTACGGTTCAATGTTAAACATGAATAGTATCTTTAATTAAATTGAAATCCGCTTTTATTTTAATTATAATTAAGTTTTAAAAACTTTTGCCCCAATATATCCCTTCCCATTCAGACTGAAAATGTGCTATGTCAGAATTTGAATATTGAACTCTTTCAGTCAAGCAAAGTCAATTTTATTGGTAAATACATAAGTACATAGCCAAACAGCATACATACGACATGTAATAGCGGTGTAAATAAATGCTTATTCAACATGTTGATGAAAAGTATGGTATTTATAAAATGGACATGAAATAATAATTAATTAATGGTTACAGGGCATGTTGACCAAAATGACATAGAAAAAGTGAAACCAACTCGTAGACAACATAGACATACTAGATCGATGGTGGTGACATTGGTTGCCGTAAAGAACGAACAATAACATATATACTTAATTAATACTCATTATGATTAGATATTAGATCGAAGGCCATTCTAGTAAATTTAGATTGGCTTAATAATATCTGCCTATTCGAAGTAGTCATAAGTTGCTTAAATTGTATAACAGAAGGCCAATGTAGATAATATTTAGGTAACACAAGTTTTCTTAAATATCTATATAATGGACAAATTAACAAAAAATGGTATTTATTCTCAATTACACCCATATTACACCTTGTACATATTCGTTCGCTTCTTGGAATACTTCTTTATCGACCTACTTCAATGAATAGTGAGTGTGCAGAACAGCGAAGTCTAGTCAAGCAAATTCTATCCCTAACATTTACAACTATATCTAAATAGTTTTAAAATCAAAATTTGATTTAAACAAATGATACGTATAAAGTTTGGGAAAGTTATCGATATCGGTTCCGGTTTGGTGTAAACATCTAGATTTAAAATGTAGTGTGAATAATTATAAAAAAACGTGTGTGAAGTTACAATAATAACGATATTGAGTGATAATCATGACATTCAAGGTTTAATGGACAGGATATGTGTAAAATCTGCAAAAAAGGAGGTTTGTTACAACTCTCAAGCTCTTGTTTTTCCATGAGCGGGTGGGGTGTGGAAAAAGTCGCGCAAATTGTTCATGAATACATAAATATGTGTTAACAGTTGTTACACGTACACGTACATATTTCCGAACGGTTTTCTCGTCACGCTTGCCTGCACCTTGTAATAACTCTGTGGTTGTAGATATATTGGACAGAGGTGTTTAGAAGCTAATCTCACTACTATCCCGTTAAGTTGTGATTGTTGGGAACCATGAACAAACGCCAGCATTCATCCACTGCGAGTGAGCAAACGGATACCAGCTTATTGGACTCGTCTGTTTTTGACAGTTTAAAGGGGCAGAAGTCCAAAAAAGATTCAAAGAAGAAAAAAGTAGAAGATGATGCTCCCAAACAAAAATCTATTAAATCCATGTTAAGTCAGCAAAACGCAGAAGTTACCACTGAAAAGTCTATTCGGTCCATAGAAACACGTCTAGATGAGGTTAGCTTGAAACTTTCCACAGTTTTGACAAAAGATGACACTTCCGTTATTCGAACAATTATCAGGGAGACCATTGATGAACTCAAAGACAAGTTATTGAGCTCCGTCATCAAACGCTTAGAAATAATCGAATCAAACGTCTTCGACCAATCAAAGGAAATTGACACTTTACACATTCAAATCAACAATAAGAATAAAGAAATAGAAGAGCTTAAAACAAAACTAAACAAATCAGAAATGCACAGTGCAGAAAGTTTAAATGAGCTCAAACAATACAGCCGCAGAAATAACTTGCGCATCAACGGTCTCCAAAGCGACACAGAGTTCCAATCGTCCATATCGGTTACAGAACAGGTGTCGTCCCTTTTGAATACCAAGCTTAAATTGAAGGTTCAAAAGGAAGACATAGATGTCGCTCATAGGTTAGGGAAATTTAACAGAGAGGCCAGACCAGTGATCGTCAAGTTTGTAAGGCGCCAAACGAAGGCTGACGTTATGCGAAACGCTAAACTGCTCAAACGGTCAGGTGTTTTTCTAAATTAGGACCTTACAAAATCAAACGCGGAAGTCCAAGCGTCCGTAAGGCTGAAAGACCCCGAGAACGTAGAGCGTGCCTGGTCTTTCGAAGGGAAGCTCTATGCACGTTTTAAAGGCAAAGACCGCTAAGACAGAATTGACTACGAACACTTTCAAACATGGCTCAACAAACCATGGCCGCAGACAGTCGGTTCACAGTCGTATGCCAGCCGGGCCTCAGCTAACACAAATCGACGCCGTTATTAAAGTTAATCAGACGTGACATACTCTAATTTTGTTCATCTATATAAGGTGTTCCAATCAGTTTTTTAACATAACCTTGTGAGTAGACCCCATATATAAATATTTTCGTTTGTGGTATCAGACTCGATCGCATATTGCCCCATACAATTCTAGATTAGTACTTATGTTTCTGCATCGTGTACATGCTTGTTTGTATATTTATTTATATATAACTATGCATCTGTATGTATTTGTACGTGTGTTGATAGATGTGTACAGATGTTGTTTTTGTACATCGTATATACATAGTGCACATAGTGTTATATATATATATATGTGTGTGTGTGTGTGTGTGCGTGCGTGCGTGCGTGCGTGCGTGTGTGTGTGTGTGTGTGTGTGTGTGTAAATGGTGGAAACCCACTACCGGTCTTACGTTACACACCAAACTACCCACTACATATTGGCAACCCACTACACAAAACCTGGTAGTGACTTTGACATTTTGCTTTTTGGGGCTAAATTTGACATTTACTTTTTTAAAAATTTATTTTTACCATGGAATTGACTTGGGGGCAGGGGATATATTTTTGACCAAATTTCGAGTTCCGAAAGGCCGCAAACAGTCAAATCCATTGCATCAAAACAGAAAGTGACACAAGAAAGCCTTTTTGTGTCAGTGTCATAGCATAGGCAATATACATTGAAAATACAACCAAAGACAAGGCTGGCTTCTTCACTTGTGAAACTAAGGCCCTTGATCTTTCCCCCCATCCACCTCATTTTTAATGAAAAAATGAGAAATTTGACCCATTTCATGGCATGCACAGAACATTCAAACAGAATGCAATCCTAGTTTTGGCTACATTACTCATTAATTTCATCCCTGTGCTTTGTTTATTTACCTAGAAAAGTGTCTCCCATACGTTTAGATTTTTCACAATTTACCTTCAAAGTTTTGTTCTGTTTCTGCAGCGTGAAATATTGACTTCCGACAAAAGTGAAAACCTCCTTTTTGAAGATTCAAAATTTCCTTGCTAGGGAGCTGTGGCTAGTTTTAATGTTTTTTTCCAAAATTTTGAGACATTCTTTCTACAACCTAACACAAGAAATACATCTTATAAATACCTAATTGATTTTTAAAGACCATAGGGAACACCTACTCTAACGATATGTAATTTTCATGGACCCCCCTTTCACTGATATATCCCCTGCCACCTTAAGTTTTTTAATATATGCATAATAAAACAAAAAGCTTTTGTTATATTGAAATATAATGTTTAATGAATTAAATGCAACATTTCTGAACTGTATCCTGTGTTTTGTTTGTATTTTATAGTAATTCCAAAATTTCACACAATTCAAGGGAAACAACCAGAACAGAAATAATCCAAAAAATAGTGTTCCTATTCACAACATTTGACTCTATTTAGTAGAGAAGCACACAAGTTATATGTCAAATGTTTAAAATGATTATTGACACTATCAATCAGTCTTACAGATGTATATTCCCATATGATTACATAATACATGCACCAAATATTGATATTCATTCATTAAAATACCATTCAAAATGAGATCACTCCATGAGAAATCACAGCACAGTTATAAAAACAATCACGCTAGGAAAAACAAAGGTGTACTTTTCAAAAAAGGAGTATTTCCAAACTATAAAGTTTCTGCAGGCATGTGCCCTGTTGTAGAGAAACAAGTTCAAGATTCTATTCCATTGAATTCAGACCCTGACCTGGAAAGTGTCGTGCGATTGGGTGATTCTGTGGCTAACGATGTCTTGAATGCGTGTAATCGTTCTCGGGGTCCACTCGTTCTCCCTTTTTAACTGCGACCACGTCAAACAGTACCACAGTCTGAAAATCAAAGTGCTACAATTGGAAACAGTGGGCAAATATATCTGACAATGAGAACATCATTGTAAACAAGACACAGCTTGGAAACATTTTCAAGTGCATAGGGAACCTTCATGAGCACATATTTTCCTTTTGTTAATGCTTTGAGGCCCATAACTTAAGTGCTTGATGTGTACACAAAGTTTACTGTGGCATAAATGTGACACATGCATTTTTGATGACATGGCATGTTTATTTTCAAGATAATATAGTGCATGGTGAGCTTTAAGCCTTAGCCTTTTGCCGCGGAAACTACACCGCAGAACACCATAGACGCTGGGAGTGTACGCCCCCTTCCAGATGTGGCATTCACTTATTATTTCGTATTTATTTTCAAATAAATGCTTCAATCTTAGTCTTTCTCTGTTAGGTGTCACATGAAGAAATATGTTGCCATAATGACTTCAAATAAGAAGAAAAAAGAATGTATGTTTGCGGCATGTTACAAACCACTATTTTGCATAATTTTCCTATCTTTACCAATTTTTTCTACAAAACTGCAGACTTATCTTGCTTATTTTAGTATTCAAGCTCAGAAAATGTGCAAATGTAGATGCTATTACACAAATATGAGTTTAAACATTGTTTTCCAGTGCGAAACCAGCACACTTGAAATTTTCCTAAAATTAGCAATTTTTTAAACATTATTACCTCCCTTTGTTTTCCATAATCTCAACCATAGCGGTTAAAAGATATATGCAAAATTATGTTCGATTTGTTACCGCAACACATTTGTGGAATACATGTATCAATTTTCGTATGATATACACAGTTTTAAAATTTTGCGTTTTGCTATTAAGGGGGCAGGGGATATATTTTTGACCAAATTTCGAGCTCCAAAAGGCCGCAAACAGTCAAATCCATTGCATCAAAACAGAAAGTGACACAAGAAAGCATTTGTGTGTCAGTGTCAAAGCATAGGCAATATACATTGAAAATACAACCAAAGACAAGGCTGGCTTCTTCACTTGTGAAACTATGGCCCTTGATCTTTCCCCCCACCCACCTCATTTTTAATGAAAAATTGAGAAATTTAACCCATTTCATGGCATGCACAGAACATTCAAACAGAATGCAATCCTAGTTTTGGCTACATTACTCATTAATTTCATCCCTGTGCTTTGTTTATTTACCTAGAAAAGTGTCTCCCATTCGTTTAGATTTTTCACAATTCACCTTCAAAGTTTTGTTCTGTTTCTGCAGCGTGAAATATTGACTTCCGACAAAAGTGAAAACCTCCTTTTTGAAGATTCAAAATTTCCTTGCTAGGGAGCTGTGGCTAGTTTTAATGTTTTTTTCCAAAATTTTGAGACATTCTTTCTACAACCTAACACAAGAAATACATCTTATAAATACCTAATTGATTTTTAAAGACCATAGGGAACACCTACCCTAACGATATGTAATTTTGTAATTTATGGACCCCCCTTTCACTGATATATCCCCTGCCACCTACAGTAGGTATTTGTATGCTTAATTTTAAATGCGATATTAGGCGGTTAAATAATAAATGTTCTTCTTGTATGAAATAAAGCGCAAGTTGTCTGTTAAACTGCTTATTTTCGTATATAAACAGATACGATTTTACTAACAAATGTCATTCGTCCTTGCTTTTATCAAAATAAACATTGTCAAAGCTAACCTTTTACAAGTTTAGGTGATGTGGAAATTAGCTCAACGGCAACGTTATCGGAAACAGAAAAAGTATTCAATTTCCATTAGTTTTTGCGAAATACGATTTCATTGATTGAAGTTTTGTGAATCATAATCGGTAACTGGTCAGTTCGTACCTATTCTAAGCGGGTGCTGGACGTTTCGTGCCACTGATAATTTATAGGCGGATAGGTGTGAATAATATCGTATAGAAGGTGTGAATAATAACAGCAAACTTTCGCACCTTTGATTGTAACATCTGTTCAATTTTAAAACAAGATTATTTTATTTCATGACATAAGAGTCAATTTACATGCTTAATACAAAACATTAACAAAAAATTACATAAAACATTTTCAAAACATTGGCATTAACCATATCCAAAAGTGAATGTATACAATCATGTTAACAATAGCTTGATTGATTACATAAATATATTCAAACATTTGCAATAAATTGACATTAACAATATCAGAAGTGAATGCATACATACATTTTAACAATATCTAGATTTTTTACATAAATAAATTGAAACATTTGCAATAAATTGACATTAACAATATCAGAAGTGAATGCATACATACAATTTAAAATGTTTTAATACACATATACAAAAGTACATAAATATATAAACAAAAATACAACAGCATACTATCCTTTCATATACATACACAAATCAGATATACAATGTATTGCATTTCAGAAGTCATCATTGTGGATTTTGTCCATGGTTGTGCTTGGTCCCAGCCCGATGATATGGCTGCACGCTCTCAGCAGTTCAGTAGTTGTTATGTCATCGTCTTCGTACTTCTCCCAGATCTCGAAGAGTCGCCCGTGCACTTCGATCTTTGAATATTTTCCGGTGTTCCCGAGTCAGGGCGTGTTCCGACACTAGGCGTATTGTTAGATCCACTGTTTCTACCTCACGGCGCAACAGGAGGCACGTAAACCCTAGGTCGCACTTACCCCAGTCTCACACGACAGATGCTACCATCTTTCACATTCATCGCATGAGTTGGCTTTATCTTCTTCACCAACATTCCGTGCACAGTACACACAAGGATATTCGCAAGCCATTACTGGTTTTGTGAATTCAACGAACAACACACGTTTTTATACTATCAATAAATCATTTTATTGTATTTTTACAAACACATACACATGATTCATAAACAATAACAACACTTTATGTTTTATATTTATTGAACATAATGAACTATTTACAAATATTTGTATAATAACAATAAATCATTTTATTTTTAGTTATTTATTATTATAATTGTCAACATTGTTGTAATTTTCAACATAAATATACACTCCAATATCATTCACACCTATACAGCATTATTCACACCTATCCGCCTATATATAATGATTGGGACGAAACGTCTACCTCTTTTCAACACAAATATCAGTGGCACGAACTGGTAGTGGTACGAAACGTCCATAAACCTAAGCTCGTACCCTACAGCATTGTACATTGTACAGATGCTGAACAAATTTGTTGCAGGACTAAAAAGCTAAATGTTTTGTGCAATAGGTAACTTAAAATTTTTCCGTCAGGTTCTTCTTCCATGTGATGACATCATGTCTGCAATGAGACCTCTAAGAAAGAATTTCAAGAACTTTAGGCGATAAGTGGGACAGATCTGTTTCTAAAACGGGATGAAGAAAAAGGTATGTGCATCAATGAAGGGAAGCATTTAATTGTTTGCCGATTCATCATATAGACGAGTTGATCGTTATATAGACAAACTGATTGTTATTGCTTACAATCGGTATTTTTCTTGCATGCGCAGTTACTGGTTGGGCTATGGCAAAAGCGCTGATTACTGATAGCCTCAGGGTACCAATTCTCGATTTTTTTGCCGATTTTATTTAATTTGTCAAACTGTTTCAAGTGTTTTAAAATTAATTTAAGCTGATATTTCATGTAAAAGACTTCTCTTTCTGAAACTATAAAATATAAAGAAAACAAGCGTTAGTAACTCGCCCTTACCGTTGGTCAAATGAAGTTGGTTATGTTTACATTTTGCAACCGATTTGGAACCAATTATCGACTGTTCACTCATGCAAGCCATCAGACATTTGCAACACACATAAACAGGTAAAATAAATTCATTTACATTGCAACTGACGTGGATAATCATTACAAATGTATTTTGTTCATTTAATCAAAAGATTAATACTAATTGATACTTTGGACAAACATTTTCCTTTTTTGACTTCTCTAACTACTGCTTGTAGAGCACAGACTGAGTATTTATTTGATTTTTTTCGTGTCATTTGTCTAAAGGAGAGAGAAAATTAAATCTAAATAGATGTACTATATTTATCAATATAATGATTCTCAATAAATGTGGTTGAATGGTACCGAGTTATAAATGTGGTTGAATGGTACCGAGTTACGAGTTGGCTTCAGTACGAATTGATCATTAAACAACTTAGTTGTTTGCAACCTAAGCCATTAAAATAATATTGTTCTCACCTAGGTACAAGAGTAGTCCCGCAAACAATCCTCCACAGCTGGACAGAGTGATGCCGAGAATAATCAGGAATTCTGGGTGATTTAGTTGTCTTTACGACTTCAGCTTGTAGCATTTTCGTGGTAAAATATTAAACTTTTACTTGGTTCAATGAATCTTTGTCTGCAGTTGTGTTTACAAAGTCAATAAGAGGCTGTCAAAATGGAAGTTTGCAAATAGAATGTATTCATATTGGACTTACTTAAATAGGACCCGATTTCAAATTAGATAGATAGATAGATAGATTTATTTCGGAGATAGCATACATACTCAAAATGCATTGAAACAACCTGTACATAAAACAATATGAAGTAAAAACAATCATAATTGAAAAGTACATGCATAGATTGCACTATGGCATGCACACTAACGCCAAGGATTACACAAAAAAGAGTAATATCCCTTATTTCCATTGTGGTCCTTGAAATTCAACTATTCCACTGTGTGTAAATTTTATAATTTATAAAAATAATTCGAGAATTTGTTCCGTTCGAGAATCGGTACCCTGAGGCTATGGAAAATATATGCAGTTAGTCATGTTTTTATCAGAAAATAAGCAAAAACTTCTAAAATGAATACTTTAACACAATAAATAAATTTAAGAACTATATCACACCACACCAACATGAGCTTTGGAATAATTGTATTGTTATTTTTTGTAATAATAAGCCTACATTTATAAATGATTGAGGTTCACCGTCCATTGGTCTTCAACTTGGAAGCTCTGTCAAATGTTTTGTGACAGAAATAAAAGTATTTTATTGGGAAAAAAGTTATAATCTTTGTGAATTAATATTGGAGCAGTCATTGGAATCATTTTAATGAATTAACCTCATTAGTTCTGTATGTATTTGTAATACACAAATGTAGGTGGTAAATTGAAGAGTAAAATGAACCTACAAATGATTCATAATATCAATTTAAAATAATTACATCAATATAAAACTATTTTATCCTTCAATGGACAAATAAATAAATAGGTATATATATTGTGTTTTTGTTCATTGTAGTACGCATATATACATATTTAGCAATGATTTCATAATTTATTCGATCAAAATATATACCACTGATGAGCTTCCAATGTTTGTATTAAGGATAAATAGTTTTTGATCAAATTCATTATTAAACATTGTTCACCACATAATGACATTTTGATACTAAAATAATCGTATTATAACATGCTTACAAGGTCATCCCTTTAAAAAAATAGAAAGATACAGGCTATCTATACTATACAAGTGATGATGGTGATGATTATGATGATGATGATGCAGTTGATAATGATTAAAAGTGCGAGCATTCGCTGATTGCATTCAAACATTTATGTTTACTGAACCACCATTTTATTGGATTAGTATTGTATTTATTTATTTTTTATATGCAACAATTTATTGTCTATTGTTTCTTCTAATTTTCTATATTATAAAATTTATTTATTAAGACGAAGAAAGTGATTAAAAAAAAAGACACAACTGCATGCTTTTTTTAAGGTTCAAGATGAAAGCATTATTAATCTTGTTTAATTACTGGACAGACATTCGCCACCTGTTGGGGGCGGGCACTTTGGGTCACTAAAGTTTATGACACTCTTGTTAATAGTAACTAAGTATCTGTCAAACAAAGGGCCAATTATACCACGGTTTACATGTTGAAATCACGAGTGTCGATGCTTGTGAACACATGCAAATTATTTTAAAGTAGACAGCCACTTTCCATTTGTGCTTTTAAATTTTGTCCAGACTTGGTAAGGTTTCAATATTCAATTTTCGTAAAAATCAAAGATGCAATCTAATAAGAAATGTTTTTTATACACGTTGGATTAATTGCTTAGTCCATTTTGTTTATTTTAGAACCATATATATGCTGAAACAACTTTAAATGATAAACCAATGATAATCAAACGGTGTTATCTTGTTTGTACAAGTAGTTGTCACCTAAATATTGTTTGTGTATATTTATGTTGAACAAGTTGATTTCATAACTTCAAATGCTTTATTAGCGAAAACAAAAATACAATCTTACGTTTTTTATCAAAGTTATTTATTATAAATAATTATTAATATAATTGAGTTTTACTGTGTTTTGATGAGTTAAATACTTGCGGAAATTACAGTTATTTTCAACATAACCTATAGATCAGCGTAAAGCCAACTGCCTTTTTCCAACTAGTGGGCGTAGTCAGAAAATAGCAGGTGCGCGTAACGTCATTCGTCAACTTTTCTATAATAGCACATTAGAGCGTAGGCTACTTTGCTCCATATTTTCTTGCACAGTCCAGCATTTATATTATACTAAAACGAGTATTTTCCATATAGGAAACAGATATTTATAGAAACGTGATATAATGATGAATTGTTTCACCCAAACTTGATAAACTTTCCAGAAATGATATTGTTTGCTCTGCACTATTTTACCTAGTACTGAATATGGATGTTTTGTGGGTGGAATCAATAGTTCGCTTTTGCAAGAGTGTTATTTAGGTTGAATTGATTAAAAAAGATTGATGCTGTATACAATTGAGCGCTTTTTAATATAAATATAAATTGATGACAATGGAATGCAAGTGGTAATAAAGTTTAACTTTGAAGAACCAAATGAATTGATATTAAATATTGTTATATATAAGACCTATTTAATTTATTATTTTGCCTGTTCTTTATTGTACATGATTCTGATACAGTGCAATGTCTTGCAAGGACCTGTCTTGTGTAATTTCTTATAGCAACTATCTCTAAAATTAACACTTACGCCAAACATAAATACTTGTATGTTTGTAAACAACACTTTACAGGCGGACTATGTAGTCGATCTACTTTCTGCAAAATTGGCTCATATGAATAATCGGCTTACATTCAAATTTTTCCGATCAATTCATGTTCGTAGGCATAGTCAAAATAATTAATTTAAAAAAATAATAAAAATAAATTGATTTCAAGTTACATTTCAGTTTTTCTTGTTTAATCTTTGCTTGTACATAAAATTATCATTAGTAAAATAAACAAAGGTGAAACTTAAGCTGCCCCAGCAGCAGAACATTCCCATCATCAACCGCGCCTACTTAAATTACGATAGCCCTTTAAAAGAAGTGTGAGAATTATGTTAGAATATAACTTTTTGTATACATTTTGAGGAAAAAAAAACATAACACACAAATTGTATTTATCTGTAACTCTCAATTATAGAACTACTTTGAACAAAAATATTATAGCAGTTCTCTGTCTGCAGGCCCTTATCTTTTGCTAAAATCAGTTAGTTAACAGGTCGACACAATATATTTCTTAATGAAATACAAAAATAAGTATAATATAATTAATAATATTAATAAACACACATGATAATATTAATTACACACATGGCAAGATTAAAGTTCTAACCAAAAATCAATTAGGCATTCCTGGTATTAATTTCGTCAAGTCCTTCGTATAATCCTATGTATAGAGAAACAAGTTATTTATAACCGACCAATGACGTTACACAATGCAACTTTCAATTGACACAGTGCCATATGGTACAAACGGAATGGAACAATGATAGTGTTTTTAGATCTGGAATAGCAATACTTGTAAGTTTTTATTAACTTTATTGTAATGCAACTAGTAAAATAATGTTTATATTTTATATAAAGTCACTCTTGCATGATCATCTGCACTGTTTGCTGCCGTTAAAGCTTCCTACTTTTCTTTACTTGTTGGAACGATGCTATTGTAAATGGACGTTCAACAATATGAGGTCGATATATATTTATAGGAGTAGTTTGTAAGCTGTAGGGACTTGCATAGTTTGTATGCCAACGTAGTAACTAACTTAATTTGTATGACAGTGTAGTGACTTGCCTAGTGTGTATTCCAATTACATGACATGCCTTGTGTGTCTGCCGCTGTAGTGACTTGCATAGTTTTTATGCCAATGTTATAAAGTCCATTGTTTGTATGCCAGCGTAGTGACGTTCCTAGCGTGTATGCAAATTTCATGACTTAGTTACATAGTGTGTGTGCCACTGTAGTGACTTGCATATTTTGTATGCCAATGAAGTTACTGGCTTAGTTTGTATGCCAGTGTAGTGACTCGCCTAGTGTGTATGCCAATTTCATGACTTACATAGTGTGTGTGCCACTTTAGGGACTTGCATAGTTTTTATGCCAATGAAGTAACTAGCTTAGTTTGTATGCCAGTGTAGTGACTCACCTAGTGTGTATGGCAATTTCATGACTTACATAGTGTGTGTGCCACTGTAGTGACTCGCCTAGTTCGTATGCCAATTTCATGACTTACATAGTGTATGTGCCACTGTAGTGACTTGCATAGTGTGTATGCCAATGTAGTAACTTCCATAGTTTTATGCCAGTTTGGTGACTCACCTAGTGTGTATGCCAATTTCATGACTTACATAGTGTATGTGCCACTGTAGTGACTTGCATATAAATATAAAATATTTATAAAAAATTTATATACTATATGATTAAATATATATAATATTGATTAACTTTTACAAATCTTTTATTGTTTATTTCTCTTTAAATTAGGTTTGATGGAGCTACAGAAGATGGCAGTTTTGGAAGGCTTGTACATGTAAATGACTCCACACACCCCAATTGCAAAGTGCAGTGCTTTGAGGAGGAGGGTCTACCAAGCTTGTATTTTGTTGCCCTCCGTGACATTCTGCCACTGGACAGACGCTACAGGTGACTGTGCCAGTGTCATCTCTCGTGCAGAGATGAAGTTGTGTATAATTATGGTGCAGGACCATATCCATGGAGGAAAAAGGTACTTATTAATAAAGAAATGTTTCCTCTAAATGGCCCTTTTTACACCCCCACTACTAGATGATCCGTCTGTCCCAAAATTGGCTGTCCTCTAACTTCCTGATGAATTGCCTGAGGCCTGTTTCTACTGCCTTCATGGGTCCGATAGTGGGACCCTTTCCCAATGCCAAATATGCATAGTTTTTCCCAATTCGTACCCCAAAATTCCCAATTGTAAAATTACCGTGTTATTTTTTAGCTCATCTATGCTATTATGACCTGTCGTTTTCCGTCGATGGGGGTCGTGTGTCAACATTTTTACTTAATTGACATCTCCTTCTAAATCGATGGGCCAGTCTTGATGTAAATTGCCAAGAGTGAAAGTTTTTCAAAGAATTGCATGCCAACCGAAAGGAAAAAAATCTCTCTAAAACTGCAAGGTCTAAGGCTTAAATAGATATTTGGCATGAAGCATCGTCTGTTGGAACTCTACCAAGATTGTTTACAGTACACTGCAACGCCCATTTATCGCAGACCGGTAATGCGGCCTACTATGGCACGCAATGAAGCATGAAAACAGTCGATTAGTGACAGTGTTGTTTGCACACAGCCGGGGTTGTTTTTAACATTTAAGAAATAACTAATTAGTGTCCCTGCAAAGGTTATAATGGCAGTATACTGTACTTTAAATCGTTAAATTTTGCAACTGGTCATTCTGTCTCTGTACACAAAATACATCGCAAAAATGGATACGCATAATACTGTCACACGCAAACATAAACAATTCTTGATAACTGAGAAGATCGAGATAATAGACACGAACTGAAGAAGATGGCAACAGATTTCCATTGGTCAATCCATACTGTTTGATAGGAAAGTTTGTGTACATAACATTATTTCATTTATTTTGGCAGTCATTTTAAGGATCATCTCATGCTATTGAGTTACAGCAATAGATATACCCTGTTGAAGGTTTTATAGAGATGCCACTTAAGCAAACCTTTATACATAAAATATTGATTATCTAAAACTGAACTAACTACAATGCATTGAAGTTATAATGTGATCAAAGTCTTCTAGTCATTTTGTGAGAAGGAAATTTAAGTTGTTGTGTCATATTTGCTGCTATGTTTCATATACTGATACAGTTTGCGAAATTCAGATTTTAAAGTACTAGCCCAAATTCTTACATATATAAAAAGTAAAATTTCTTAGTAGCCCGACTATATAAATGTTTAAATTGTTCCCACTAGCCCGAATGGATTTTCACTAGCCTTCAGGCTAGTGCGAATTTCGCACACTGCTGATAGGTAGCAAACAAAGTTAAGTCATTAAAAGTTACAGTTTTATTTATACAGAGGTTTTTTATGCCTCTCACATCTTGATGCAGGACACATGTAATGATTGTGTTGGCCATTAGTAAATCCGTCCATAGGATGGTCTTGTGCAGGGATTGACCTTTACTGTTGGGAGGGGACGGTCCACAGGTCTGGCTACCTTCAAAGCCTACTTGTCTGATACTGAATATACATGTACTGGTCCTGATAATCAAAAAACACCAATTTGCATTATCCCATAGTGCATACAATAGCATAAAAATCCAAATGATTATCAAAATTGAATTTTGGCAAATAATAAAGCACATATAAATATTTTCAATATATAATATAACATATTTCGCTTAGAATATTATAAACCATTGTTGCTTAAATAAAGATCTAATATAGAATACTTGAACTAGACTTAAATTTTACACTATGATTTTTTGTGTGCTGAGCAATCAATAAGCAATTAGAGCAATTTAAGTATTTATCGATATTTGATAGGGCTTTCCATTTCTTTTTGTTTTGCAATAATTCCTAAAATGTGAAATCTAGACTTGAATTTTGCTTACTTTGATTGTGTGTTTTTTAAAATAGGGTTACAATTTAAAACTGCCTGTTGTAGAAAAAATATTTGCTGAGTTGAAAAGTTGTTCATCAACTATTATTGCGTCTGGAAAAATACTAATGATATCCAATTTTAGTCAAATAATGGCCTAATGAGCCATATAAGCTAACCTCACTTTGGCCTTGACATAGTTTGTACTTAAAATATTAGAAATGGGTCATCCAGCACGAGCAATAAGCATGTGTGGGAGGTGAGCACAGCATCTTGTTTTCAAGGAAAATAAAAATATGCCTAATGTGTAATTTGTGCTCTAATATATAAACTAAATAGTACATGTACAAACACATTACTGGGATTATAAATATAAATTACAAAATAGCTTATGTCTTCCAACACAGCTTGTCAGGGCATAAAATATAATAATACAGTAAATATATAAATGAAATGTAGCTATTTAATTTGAAACATGTTTTGAAATCCAAACAGTATTGTTATTTTTAAACTGCAGTTCGAAAACCTGTGACGTTATAGTATCCAAGCCAGGTGTGAGACCAGTCCATTGCCAACTTGAAGTTTAAACAACGGAAAGGTAAGTATTTAAAACCTGTAGATTATTTTTCATGGCATTGTGTAATATGACGCATGTTGCATTTAGATACAAAACTGTGTTTTTGAGCAAGCACTCAATTTTTTTCGCCTAAAACTCTTATAAAAAAAAATTAAATTGATATCAAAACTTACCTATTAGTCACGTTAAGCAGTTTGATCTGTAATAATTGACAAAATCCTGTCCGTATCAATCCTTGAGCCATATTTACTGTGTTGCAACAAATAAGAGCACAGCAAATATGAGTGCAAGAAAATGGGAAGCTGTCTTAATAAAGATAACTAACAATAAAGAGCTTGAAACTAGATTTTTAGCTCTTCGCTACATTGTTCAGAAAGTCGATAATGTGAATGTAAAGATATAGTTTTTCCTGTTCTAATTCATAGCGATAAAACCTGTAGGCATATTTTAAAGACAGTGCTAGTAGCATTGTAAACATATCTGGTTTATTAAAGTATGTACATTTGATCTTTCCTATCAGTTATTTGCAAAATAATCAGATTAAAATGACAATAAAACTTGAAAGCAGACATGAAAGCATTAAATGACAAAGAAAATGCTTCCATAAGCAATAAATAAACAAGTACTGATGTAGATTTCTTCCATCGTTTATTAGGATTATGTACTTTAAACCAACTGTCAATTTAACTTGTATGTTCAGATGAAAACTAATCGTTGCTTTAAAACAAGCTTATTGTTCATTTGAAAGCAATGATTTTTCTGAACTTTTATTCAATTTTATATTGAAATATGTTTATTAACTTTATTTGGTTAATTTTATTTATGTCACTGTATCTGATGAAAAACTCTACCCAATCTAAGGTTGCGTTCCCCTCTCATCATTCTGTTTATACAAGAAATGCAGTTATAAAGTAAGTACTCAATTCTAATTTGATAATCACTTTAAAAAAGATAATAAAATCACTGGCATAACACTTCCTGAAATACTAGATTGTTGTTTGCTACTAACTTAGTTTTAAGAATTAAGGGTTATACTAAATTGACTTAAAATGCTCTGTAGCTGAAGTATATGCTACTAGTAATTCTTATCTACTGGTTTCATTTACTGCCCTTTTGGGGGATCTTTCAACTTGCTTTCTTTATTAAATACATGAAATTACATTGTTATATTTATCAGTGCTTAAAGAAACATTACTACTCAAAATTAACGAAAATTTCGTTCAATATTTCGTAAAATAAAGCTAAACAATTAAAAATCATTGTATCTTATGGAAATTACCGAAATTTTAACGCCAGACGTGGTCTGATAAAATAGATGTTTGTAGATACAAAATGCTCGTTTTTCTTCTTGTTTTACATATTTAATTCCATTTAATAACATGGAATTAATTGTGTCACAAATAAATAAAAACGAGCATTTTGTAGCTACAAAATATATGTAATCATACCACATCCAGCGTTGAAATTGTGGCTATTGCTATAAGGAACACTGATTTTTAAGGTGTTTACTTTATTTTAGGAAATACTTTACAAAATTTTCATTGACTTTGAGCGTTATAAGGGCTTTAATTGGTGGCTCCCAAAGTGATAACTCATGACAATGCAGGCTCTAGTGGCTTGAGTGTTTGTACACACACTCTACATGCAAGTCACTACACAGTACACACTATGCAAGCTAGTACACACTATGCAAGTCACTACTCAGTACTCACTATGCAACAAGCCAGTACACACTATACAAGTCACTACACAGTACACACTATGCAAGCTAGTACACACTATGCAAGTCACTACTCAGTACTCACTATGCAACACGCCAGTACACACTATACAAGTCACTACACAGTACACACTATGCAAGCTAGTACACACTATGCAAGTCACTACTCAGTACTCACTATGCAACAAGCCAGTACACACTATACAAGTCACTACACAGTACACACTATGCAAGCTAGTACACACTATGCAAGTCACTACTCAGTACTCACTATGCAACAAGCCAGTACACACTATACAAGTCACTACACAGTACTCACTATGCAAGCTATTACAGCATAATTAATTAATTGGACATGAGATCTATACAGTTTTCAAGCTCTTCATTAAGTTCATGAGTATTAATTTGTATTTTTTATGTGTTTTAATAATAAATGTTTAAATCTTCAGGACAAGTTTGCTTTATACACTGATGTTGGAGCTTGGGGAAAGCCACTTGACTACATTACCCAGCTCAGGCAGTCTGCAATACTCAAAGAAGTGAGGACTCTAAGATAAATAATTTGTATGGATCATGGTGATAAAACAACATACATCATAGATAGCTGAATCAGGGCTTTTTCCTTCTGTGAGAATGGACGTTTTTCACAAATTTGAGAAATTGGCGACTCAAATTTTCACAATTTTAAGAAGTTCGTGACTAAAATTTTCAAAACATTAGAAAGTTCACGACTCATTTTTTTACAATTTTGAACAGTTTTTTACTCATTTTTTTCACAATTTTGAACTGTTTGCGACTCTTTTTTTCACAAAATGAGGGTTGGAGCCAAGGACGCTCCACAAAAATAGGAAAAAAAGCCCTGTTAATTAGTACTTTGTATTAAGTAGTGTGTTAATTTTTTAAGGCATTATGAATACTATTGTGTGAAAATCTGTCATAGCCTAGGACTATAATTACTATATTTAATAAAACTGGTCAAAGGAATTTTGAATCAAACTATATACTTTTGGTAACGAAATCAAGCATGTTACCACTGAGACAATCAGAAATTATAACTGAAAGCTATATTTTAAGGATATGTGAGTAATAATAATACAGGTTTTGACATTATTGGAATTTTCAGACATAAGTGGAATGTAGGGCACCTGTGTCATTTGGACATATTTCTGTTTGAATCTGTGACCATTTTTTTGGATATTTGTCATTTTGTAGACAATTCTCTTTGAACATTGTGGCATGCATAAAAAAGTTTTTTCTAATGTTCATAAGGTCTTGAGCTTTTCAACGAATGAATTTGTCTGTGCCATGTATATTGTTGGCTAAGGGATTAAATTTGTCTTTAAAGTGGGGCTCATAAAAACTTTTATCTGCAATATGTGCCAGTTATTCACTTAAATTGAACAGGATGGGTCACATAGAACTACACCGCATTGCATTGCTGCATGTCCCTATTTGAATGCTACACTGTCCTCAGTTTGACTTTTCACTGTCCTAATTAGATAAGATATTACTTTTTATATTATACAGTTCTTGATGACTGCAGTGTCCACGACTAAGATGTTGAACCAGATGGCCTACATCCAGAACTGACGCATGGAGTTCAAAACTACATGGATCAAGGTATTCTTTTCTGTGAAACCTTTTTAAAAAAAAGATTTCATGTACCTCACTCAGGCTAGTTCAGTTTATAGGGACTTTGTCCATAAACCCCACATTCACAGGTTAGATTCAAATAAAGAAGGAATTTATACATATGGAGGTGCAAAACAGCATGGAGCAAGGTATTCTTTGGTGTGAAACATGTTGGAAAAAAAGGTTTACATATACATCCAGCTAGTTCTATTATTTTGGAACTGGTTGATCAACCTCACATGCACAAGTTGGATGACAGTGACAGTCACAATGTTTACATTTTAAAATTAATGTATATGGCTCAATCTGTTTTCTAATGTCATGTTGTTACATGTACAGTAGTCTGCATCGGTTACCTTCTAGGCAGCTACGTTCGATTCGGCGTAAAGTCGCCATGGTTAGCCCAGACAGCCTTCCGGCACTTTGTCAGAGGACAGATCTTCTGAGATGTGATTGAGAGTCATGAGGTAGCTGCTGTGCAAATAATTGGCTCGGATCTGACAAGCCGCAAAAAGTTTGCCTTTTAAAGAGTGTGGCATATCATTCCAACAAGGTACATTTTATAATAAAATGATTAAATACTTGTTATATATACATGTGTCACTGTGAAACCATTATTTAGTTTAGCTGTTCATGTTATTATATTTTAATAAGAGTGAATTGAAACCTCAAATTTTTGTATTGTATTTTCACCTATATGGAACATGTGTTAGTAAATGTTTTTAATGTTTCTTATGATTCGAGACAAATAGTGTAAGCGTTTTTTGTTTTGATGATATATTACGTGTAATGAGTTAAATATTTTAGAAAAATATGTACAGTACTATATGCGTAAATGCATATACTTCACTTTTCTTATTTTATCCGAAGAAGAACTTGTCCAAAACACTCCAATGTTGAGTTTGTAAATATGTTTTGACATTTTTGGTGGTCAGTAGTTATTGCTATTTTAGATTCTCGTCTTGTAGTTAGTTCATGTACATTAATAAGGTATTGATAAGAAAAGTTTATTGGTTTGGTTTAAAAATGTATGAAGCGTTTAGATGATTAATTACTTCAATGTATAACTGTCATAGACTTTATAACTGGCGATTTATTTTTAATAAAAATTAATGTTGGATTGATTGTGGCTTCAAGGCACAGAAGACATCTCAGATACAGATGATTCCTGGAGTTCAAACATCACATTAAATTATTTCATTTTTCATTTGTAAATGTTTGGACTAACAATAGCAAATAAGCAAGCATATACAGGTATATATATCCAGTTCAAACTGTGTTTGATTTCAGTTATAAGTGCGGTGTTAAATATTCATATTGTATAAACCATAACAATTACAGATGTGCATTGCCCCATCACCTTTGTCCAGCCACCTGGCTTGACTTGTAACAGATATCAGGATTCCCTGCGGAGTAGTTGTGTGCTAACTTCTCGCGTTCCACCACCAATGATGGCTTCCCCAAGGCTACAACTACATACAGAAGATGATAGTCAACATTCAGCTTGTGATGTAAGAAACGGGCATTCAGCCGGCGAATATAAACAAGCACACCTTAACTGCTTGGTAGGTATATAGTGACGAGTACATGAAACTGTTTAGTTGTTGAAAATTAAAAATGGTTTTCCCTTGAATCATCAGTAGCAACATTAGCCAATGTAAATTTTGATGTATTCTTAATTAATTTATCATGGAAACTTTGAAAAGAACAATTTAAGTGTTATTATTAAGCTAAATAATGTGTTTGTACATTACTCTTTCTTGAATAAATTTGGAATAAAATAATTCCACTTTCCAAGCACGTGTTCTTTGTACACATGTACATGTAATTGACTTTATCTGTTTGTTTTACATTTTTATACTAGTTGATAATAGTAAATGTAGTTGACAGAAATAATTGTAAACAATATTGCTGTTACTGGAAAAATCCTTATAGTGTAAGCAAACACACCTTTCCATATGGAGAGGAAATCCAGGTTCAAATCGTGGTGGGGATCCCATATAAGCAGCAACTTACATAATGTGCATATAAATTATACAAAGAATAGTATGTGTTGTCATAGTGTGTGATATTTAATATTCATATTAAAATAGATATTAATTTTTTGACATTTTCTCTATCACACACACACACATACTCATTATACGCTGGCAGTGACATATTATGTATTTTTGCTTTATGTGATTTATCATTAGTACACCATCATTAGCTTTACGCTTCAAAAAAGGCTCATCACTCTCTACTGGCAATTAATTATAATTATTACCCTTTTTTACTTTAAAAAGAAAAGGGTTTGTTTTCAATGAGTGAGCATCTTTTTTCTACTACAGAATCTGATGTTCATATCTTCAGTGTCTTAATATAAGGCAAATACTGAAATAAAATGAATATTTCATGCAGTATTTGTGTCAGTTTTCATGTGCAGTGCTCATGGAAAGTGCAGGGAGAGGATCTTGCTGGAACACGTGCTCACCCTTAAGTTGGCTCGATTGGTAGCGCCCAAGTCACTGCCAGGGCCCATGAATAGGCCAGACGCCCTGGAGATGTGAACCACTGACACATGATCAGTTCCCCATCTAGAGCAGCACTAAAGGCGACCTCCTTAAAGCCTACTTTCTGGAATACATCTGTGTGCAGAGCTTGTACATCAAGTTGAAGACTTACAATTCATCTCATTGACAGTGATACAACATTTAAACAAAACCGTATTATGACTGAAAAATCTAAACAAAAACAAAATTTGTTGTTGTCTTATACCAGTGTCATGGCACACTGGTCGCTTTACTATATGCTGCAATAAATTGCTTCTTTTCAAGGATGAGGCTTTGTTGACTGCTTTAATAAATACATAATGTAAAATTACCTGCTCAACTATGAAATTATGTGAATCAAATATTGTGTACAACTACTGCTGGCCGCATTAAAAAAACACAATAAAGCTTCATTACTTAATGTGTCCGCAAAAATTTATTCCCGATTCTGATCAGTGACTCCTTTGTGTAGCTTATGTTTAACGACTGTTCAGTTTAGTTGCTTTTTTGAATAAGTTAGTTATTTATCAAACACAGTGTACTTTTCTAATCATTTTGCTCTATGTTGTATAAAGTTACTGTTCAAAATGAATCAGATATCTTAGATGAGCATTGTCTAATCTTTTTTAATTAAAATCACTTGTCATAAATATAACTTCCTGGGCTAGTTTTCAAAATTGCATATGTATTGCGCAAAATGTTTGTTCATTCGAATTCAAGTGTTTCAACAGTCAATAAATTAATATTAAATAAAAACAGTTTTAGTTGAATAATAATTAATGTTTTGGCTATTCTGTCTTTTTTACACTTACACAGTATTTCTATACAATTGCGGATAGAATTGAATTACAGATTGATATTATTTGACTATTTGACAGTTTGCATTCTACTGATTAATATACACAATCGAATAATTAACATGTATCTGAAAATCAAGAATAAATACAGTAACTAATTGTTATGAGTTATTACGGATTAAGTTCATATTGTATATTAATGTACATATATATCTTGTATAGTTGGTTGCTCATTCGACGATGCAGCCTGTCAAGTTTATAAATGAAGGTCACTCGCTGAATGCCAGATATATCCAAATCTTTCATTTACATTTAATTGATTGTATATCTTTAATATAATTAATGGGTACTTCAAATATAGAAATGTTTTAAAATAGGCATCGTAAGGAAAAAATAATCATAAGGTCCGTTTTGCGATAGACGTCTGCAGTCGAACTTGAATTTTACTATTAAAATAACGGTGTAAATAAAAACTACGCAACTACAGTGTCATTAACGATAATCGATTTTTACGCCCCCGAAGGAGGGCATATAGTGATCGGACTGTCCGTCCGTCTGTCCTTCCGTCACACTTTGCGTTAAGGTTTCTCAAAATGCTTATAACTTCTATGTCCCTTGAGATATAACCTTCATAATTGGTATGCATGTGTATGTAAACAATGCCTTTCCATACGCACAAACATGTTGACCCCTGTGACCTTGACGTTCAACCTAGGGTCCGCATTTGGGTTTGAAATCTACGTTTAGGTTTCGAAAAATGCTCATTACTTCTATGTCCCTTGAGATATAACCTTCATATTTGCTATGCATGTGAATATGGACAAGGCCTTTCCATATGCACACAAACTTTGATCCCCGTGACCTTGACCTTGAACTTAGGGTCCGCGTTAAGGTTTCGAAATCTGCGTTCATGTTTCGAATAATGCTCATAACTTCTATGTCCCTTGAGATATTACCTTCATATTTGGTATGCATGTGTATATGGACAAGGCCTTTCCATACGCACACAAATTTTGACCCCTGTGACCTTGAACTTAGGGTCCGCGTTTAGGTTTCAAAATCTGCGTTTATGTTTCGAACAAAGCTCATAAATAACTTCTATCAAGCGTTTATAGGGGGCATAAGTCATTATATGGTTACAGCTCTTGTTTTCTATATATATATATATATATATATATATATATATATATATATATATATATATATATATATATATATTTCATTCAAAACAATGTACTACTGCAAATGATGTTCTGTGCACTCGAAGTGTCACATTAACAATTCTTTACAATTATGAAGTTAAATATTTCGTTTATAAAATCGTACCCTATGTGATAAGCAATCATTTTATAAATACTTCAAAAGCTTAAGTAAACATTAACGAATAATCAGACACCTATTCTCATTGATCAGCTATCGCGTGTGCATCTAATAGCTATTGCATGGACACGTTATCACTCTTACGTGCACACGTAATAGCTATCGCATGCGCACGTATTAGCTATATCATTCTAACACAGTAACTGTAGCGTGTGCTCATAATTTTATTGCGAACATGATCAACTCTATCGCCCGCGTATGTAATACTATCAAGAGCGCACGTTATAATAGTGTAACGCACATAATAACTTAAGTGTGTGCACGTGATAACTATCGCGTACTCGCGTATTTACAATCACTAATGAAATAGCTCTCTTAATATCGCTGAACCATTACATCCCAGTTTCAGCACATCGGTCTTTGCATGGCGCACTCACGACCTCCAAGATATACACAGAACGCAAAGGTGCTCGTTATGCAGTCGCCGGCAACTTTTGGCGCAGCGACTAGGCATAGAACGCCATGTCGCCGCGATTACTTTGACCTTATTTCAAATAGGGTCGCCGTTCAAATAAATTGAATATGACTTTTGCAAGAGACTATGAAGAGAGTGCGTATGAAACGCCGTAGAAACACATCTTTGGCATCGTTATCTCTACAGGCGCTAGAAAACGTTTAGGGTCGGAGCCATCGGCGCGTTGTGTTGGCGTCCTTCAAACCTGCTTATACACCAATAAGATGTCAGAAAGCAGCCACCAAACCAACATACATAAGGATATAGCGTCTGTTAAAAGCTTGCTTATCAACATTGCAATGCAAATGTATATTTACATGTTTTAACTTAAGACATATTTTAAATACACGTAGACATGTCGACCTATAATACGCTGTCATTAGTGACAGGTCACACTGTCCTCAGTTGTGGGTCACACTGTCCTCGTGATGGGTCACACTGTCTTCGATGGTCGGTTGCCAAAAAATAAAAATAAGCTTTTCTTGGATCCTGCGTCCCTTTTCACAAACATTTAGAGTCTGAATCCGATACTAAAATACGAGTTACTAAACTGTGAGACATCTTCAGCTAGAAAATTGTTTTACTCTACCTGGTCATCTAAGTGTTGTCAACACTATGATTGATTTGATGTTTTTGACAATAATATAATTGTATATACGCTATATTATTCTTTTGAGTCTTAAATAAAAAATCTGTATATTTATGAAAATGATGAAGTTGTGAAATAGTACGTGATTTTAAATCATATTGCCCTCATATAGTGCAATCTATGCGGAAAACGTACGGCGTCTGCGCAAGGCGGCCCCAGTGGTATTCGTCACCGCTGTTAGTTTAAAAAATTCATAGCAAGCAGATTACATCACAACTCTTGTCAATTTGTATATGCATTTAATAGCGGTGGGTAATATTATTGCGCACGTTATTACCCTTGCGTGCACATGTAATAGCTATCGCATGCGCACGTAATAGCTATATCGGTCTCAAATAGTAACTAAAGCGTGCGCTCGTAATTTTATTGCGAACATCATTAATACTATCGCCTGCGTATGTATTACACACACTATGTAAGTCATGAAATTTGCATACACACTAGGCAAGTCACTACACTGGCATACAAACTATGCAAGTCACTACACTGGCATAACGAACTAAGATAGTTACTTCATTGGCATACAAACTATGCAAGTCACTACAGTGGCACACACACTATGTAAGTCATGAAATTGGCATACACACTAGGCGAGTCAATACACTGGCATAAAAACTATGGAAGTTACTACATTGGCATACAAACTATGCAAGTCACTACAGTGGCACATACACTATGTAAGTCATAAAATTGGCATACACACTAGGCAAGTCACTAAATTGGCATAACACACTAAGTTAGTTACTTCATTGGCATACAGACTATGCAAGTCACTACAGTGGTACACACTATGTAAGTCATGAATTGGCATACACGCTAGGCAAGTCACTACACTTGCATAAAAACTATGAAAGTTACTACATTGGCATACAAGCTATGCAAATCACTACAGTGGCACACACACTATGTACGTCATGAAATTGGCATTCACACTAGGCAAGTCACTACAATGGCATAAAACTTTGGAAGTTACTACATTGGCATACAAACTATGCAAATCACTACAGTTGCACACACACTATGTACGTCATGAAATTGGCATACACAATAGGCAAGTCACTACAATGGCATAAAACTTTGGAAGGCACTACATTTGCATAACACTATACAAGTCACTACAGTGGCAAACACACAATGTAAGTCATGAAATAGGCATACACATAAGGCGAGTCACTACACTTCTATACACACTAAGTTAGTAACTACATTTTTATACAAACTATGCAAGTCACTACAGTGGCACACACACTATGTAAGTCATGAAATTGGCATGCAGTGATAACACTAGGCAAGTCACTACACTGGCATAAAACCTTGGAAGGTACTGCATTTGCATAACACTATACAAGTCACTAGAGTGGCAAGCACACAATGTAAGTCATGAAATTGGCATACACATTAGGAGAGTCACTACACTGGCATACACACTAAGTTAGTTACTACATTTTCATACAAACTATGTTACTACAGTGGCACACACTTTATGTAAGTCATGAAATTGGCATGCAGTGATACACACTAGGCAAGTCACTACACTGGCATAAAACTATGAAAGTTACTAAATTGGCATACATACTATGCAAGTTACTACAGTGGCACATACACTATGTAAGTAAAAAAATTGGCATACACACTTGGCAAATCACTACACTGGCATACAAACTAAATAGGTTACTTCATTGACATACAAACTATGCAAGTCACTACAGTGGTGCACACACTATGTAAGTCATGAAATTGGCATACACATGGCAAGTCACTACACTGGCATAAAAACTATGGAAGTTACTACATTGGCATACAAACTATGCAAATCACTACAGTGGCACACACACTATGTGAGTCATGAAATTGGCATACACACTAGGCAAGTCACTACACTGGCATAAAATTTTGGAAGTTACTACATTGGCATACAAACTATGCAAATCACTACAGTGGCACACACACTATGTAAGTCATGAAATTGGCATACACACTAGACAAGTCACAACACTGGCATTAAACTTTGGAATTTACTACATTGGGGTATGTATGTACGCAAACTTTTTGGCAGTAGTATAGTGAAGGTCTCTTTTTGTCAGTAAATCTAAGTACGTTTCATATTCTAGTGATGTGTTGAGTACCCTATACATATCTAAAACTGAAATATTTTTCATATTGTCAAACCATTCTTGTTTAAATGTTTCTATAATTCTACATTTTAATTCACATAAAAACGAATTAGTACTTACCGTATTTACATTTTCGAATGTATTAGATAATCATTTAACAACTTTTTTGTACATTAGATACCCAATTTGTATACCGTTTATTACAAACATTGATTGCTTGGTTATACACAGTTTGCATGATAATATGTTTACTATTAACAACTTTAAGCCAATATTTTATAATACGAACATATATATTTACATACAGTGGGTGTCTACCTAATTATCCATACAGCGTGGTATGGCATGTGTTGATTTTAATATTTAACAACCTTTTGCAAAATTTTAATTGAATGCGTCGGTTTGTTCAAGCTGACAGAACGACTTATCGGGAGATATGCTATGCAGCTTTTTACAACGTGAATTACAATAAAAAATGTCTTCACACGCATTTTAATGATTTAAACTATTACGGTAAATAATTTGAAATTCAGTGAACAGTAATAAGACACTAAGCATGGTTATATCGTTTGATACGTATGTCGATTCAATAAAAGAATAATCTATATAAAAAAGCGCTTACCATTGATTCATAATAAGAACGTGAGTCCGCCTTATATCGGTAGACGGCTGTATGCGATGGACATCAACTTCTCAAACAGAACGGCATGGAGACGATTTAGTATTGCTTTGTTTGTGATGTCCATGGCTCTCAAACATACTCCGGAATAACACGATATTTAACGCAATGATTATGAGGAATGGAATACCTTTTTTCCCGATCTTTCATTCATGGCCATTCTTCTGCTTAAGATTTCATTTTAAAATAAAGATCGCAACTATGTTAATAGTAACAATGAAAACACTTTTTGGGAAATAATTTGTGTCTACATGGTCACCATAAACTAAAATTTTATGTCCAGACATGCATACAATTATTTAAGTACAACAGTTCACAAAGCAAAATAAAAATGTTGTTAAAATAGGTGAAAATAACCATACATTTTGAATAAAATCTATGCCCATTCATTTTCGTTCTAAAATCGAAATTCAATGTTCATTATAAACACATATTTTACTCAAATTGTTTTGTAAAATTTACAGATTTGTGCTGAGAAGTTTGCAAATAAGTGTTATCTTATGAAAATCTTTATACATAATTGAGTTGCGCATGACAAGTTACAACACATAGGATAAGGATAGGCATCAAACAACTGCAAATTAAAAGATCTCTGATCGGGGTGTAGTAGTTTCATATTGTGTTGCCAAAATGATCGTTAACTAACTAAATGTTGGATTAAAGAAACAAACACGTTAAGATTAATGGAAGAACGTAACTATTTTATCCAGTAAATTCAATTACACATTTTCATTATTGTAATTTTTTTTAATAAATATTTCGGCCAGATTGTACCAGTCTACTTGTACGTAATTATGCAAAGATAATGTTAAAAAAGCAAAATAAAAACACGTTGTGTACGGTTAATCAAATATAACATATACATGTACTGCTGATTGTGTACCAAGGTTCTTTCTGAACGTTTTTCACATTATATAGTTATATATGCTTTGCAATTTATTTTCACGTACGTTCATTAACGAATTTGAACAGTTTAGAGATTTTAGCCCTCTTTATTAAAGGTACTTCGAACCCCGATTTTGCCCCAAAATCCGATTTTTAATAGGCGTATAAAATAATATAAAATGCATCGAAAGGATTATCAATATATGATGCACATCAAATGTTTTTATAATTAAAGTATTTTAAGAAGAACATTTAGTTGCGAAAAAGAACAATTGAAGAAAATGAGGCTCTTTGGATCTGCAGTCAAATGCGTAACCGCTTGGCTTAATTGCTAATAAGTATGACTGTATACATGTAGTATGAGCTTTAATCAAGTACATTAAGTTAGGTTGTATAAGATTTGATAATTTTCTTTCAAACAAAAAATAATACACGTTTATTAACATCCTGGCATCACCCGTTATCCATATCAACTTATGGATTACCGTTTCCGCTTAATGGTTTATTTCAACGCCCAGGTTATTGGAGTTGAACAACGTACGATGACGTTTTATGATTTGAAATTACAAAAATATCAATGACGTTTTAGGATTCGGAAAGTTCTGACTAAAATAAAAATATAAACAAAATGTCATCGTGTATCAATAATCCTTAATGCAACTTATCTTTTAAAGTTGTGTTATACGTTAATATAAGAATGCGTGTTGTCTTTTTTTTATTACTGTCGTTTTTGACGTTTTCACATTCTTGAGCGCAGTACATTTACATAATATTTTATATTTTACTGGGGTATTTGGTAAAGAGATCTAACTTTGCCAATGTACTCCAATGTATTTTGACAGTCTAAATGCCTTAAACTTGATGACGCTTCGATGTTAATAGAAACATTTTGATAATTGCAAAGGAATGGTTGACACTTAGATATGAAGCATCTGAAAAAAATGTGGACGGCTCATTAGGAAATGGTAGGCGAGGTATAAAACCCGGAAATATCCGGAAAACCCGGAAATCTAAAAGGTTTACCACGGAAAATGTAAAAAAAAGGTTATTATACGTCCGATATGAATTATAATGGTACCGTTGGAAAGAAGAACCTCAAAAGTGTCTTACAATTTAAAAATAGGGTATTGCAGGGTCAGAGTTAGCCTGTAAATCGCGGTCAACGTCGGCCTATTGTGAGGGTGTTTTTTTACACACCAAAATGCCTAAAGGAAAACCCGGAAAAGGTAAAAGTGGTTATACAAACATTATTATAAATTCGATATTAATAAAATGCTACCGTTGTAAAGAAGATCATCTGAGGTTTCTAACGATGTAAAAAATAGTGTTTGTCGGTATTTTATTAGGGCGGCCAAAGTCGGCCTATTGATATGATTTTTTACACAAAACAATGTATTGAGGAAAACCCGGGAAGATAAAAGGGGTTATACAAGCAACATTTTTTCCAACCGACCATACATTATTTGGTACCGTTGTAATGGTATTCCTCCACCGTTTCTAAATATGTAAAAAAATATATGGTGAGAATAGCATATTATTACTGCTAATTGCGACCGAAGTTGGTGTATTTATTTAATGCTTTCCGGTGGTTTATAGAGAAATATCAGTGAATTAAAACTGATAATTTCACTGTTTCAAACAGTGAAAATTATCAGTGAGAATTATCGATAATTTTCATTGTTTACTGTGAAATGACGTCATTTTTTTACGAAATGACGTCATTATCCCAGCAAAATTCGTTAGTTAAACTCTTGAACAATGTATATAAACTGTGAAAAATGCATTAAATAAAAAGAAAATTTGTTGGATTCGGTGGATTATCGACTTTAATTCACTCGTGATCATAGAAAACATATATTTTCACTCGTGGCTGCGCCACTCGTGAAAATATTATTTTCTATGATCACTCGTGAATTAAAATCGGTAATCCACCGGATCCAACAATTATCCTCTATATTTTTATATTCATTACAATGACAAACTGTGTTTCCAGTAAAATCCGGATATGATAAAAGTGACTTTACAAGCATTATTCATTCGATATAATTGTAAATGGGGATCCTCTTAGAATCTAAAATATGCAACATTATTGTTTTGCAGTATCAGATTACTATTATTGTTAGCGTCGGACTCCATAGTTAGTATAATTTAAGTTCTATGAATGCTGATACCCAATTATGTTTTCCCAAAATTGGGGAAAATAAAAGGGGTCATAATAGCAATATTTGTCACCGAACCTTCATTAAAATAATACTGCTGTAAAGGGGATTTTATGACGCTCAAAAAGTATGCAAAAGTAATATGTTTGCAATATTAAAAGCGATTAGTAATACAACTTAAACTAACTTCGGACGAAAATTACAACTCACATTTGATATTACAAACAGATTACTTTTGCATTTAGATTTAAATGCTACGAAATATTTACCGGCACTTATAAATATTAATAAATCATTTGGCAAATACAAATGTTATGGAAATTCCAAGTATTTTAAGATTAAATAAATTTAATAAACTTGCATTTACTACATCACAATTTGGAAACTTCACGACTCGTTTTTGTCACAATTATTTCTAAGTTCGCGACTCATTTTTATCACAATTCTGAAGAATTCGGGACTCATTTTTTTTTACAAATTACCTGCCAACGGCCGCTTCCCAAAATCAGAAAAAGCCCTGTTTCTGCTATCATCGTAGGAAGAAGTATGGCTAATTTATGTTGTATATATTTCCATTTCAGTATGACTACTGAATATGACTAAATATTCGCGAATATAAACCCGAGTTCACAGAAATGAATGATATTTTCATTATTATTTCATGTTTTAAAATCACTGTACTCTTAAACAACTAGAACTTATAATTATTACCCAGCAAACAAATGACGTCTTTTTATGGTTGCTAAGACGTTGTTCTGAGACGTCTTTATCACGTCTTATTTTGAAAGGTTTATTGACGTCTTTTTGTGGTGTGAAAAAGACGTCTTTTGTGACGTCTTTATCACGTCTTATTTTGGTTGTTTTTAAAAGCTCAGTTGAATTATCCGAAGGGATATTAAAAAATTATAACTCTCTGATTATACTCCTTTAATTGACGTTTCGGCATAATGCCTTTATCAAAACATTGGAAATTATATGTTAACTACATATTTACGTCTTTTGACTGCACAATTTAAATAACAAAGAAAAATGTTTTTAAACGTCAAATGACGTTGTACATGATGACGTCATAAATGGCGTTATATAAAATGGCGCCAAAAAAATGTAAAAATTCGCCAAAAATGAAATGACGTTAAACACTTACATATTGTATCTTAATCCTATGTTAAATGTGTACTTTATATATTTAATAAATTGATATTTTACAATAAAATAATCATCATCATATGTAATTATAATCTACCTTAACTTATTATCATAAATTAAATAGGGTAAACTTATTTAATGACTCTTATTATTTCAATCCATATCTATGTATAATATTCTAATGATATTTGATTAAATAATCATATATACTTGCTATTCTATATATCATATACACATTATGGACAAGATAAATTGCATAAAGTACTATTATTTTTACATTCATTTATGTTGATGATTAATATAAAATGTTTTTCACATATATTTTTTACAAGATAGTTTCCCGTAGCAGGACATCAAGTTGATTTTTTGTATTTAGTCCATTTGGTGATTGCGTTTGAAACTTCTTTATAAATTCCGATTCTTTAATAAGTCTGTAATAATGGGAACTGTCTCTTATTTGTGTTAACACTGATACACTCATATCCTGCACTCTGTGGCCAGCACCATTGAAATGTTCTGAGATTGGTTTCTCTCTTCGTAGTCGCACGTCAGCCTCATGTTCTTTGGCACGTTCCTTTAATGATCTGCTTGTCTCTCCGACGTATACCATCTTTTGGCATTTAATACAAAATATACCGTACATCAAGTTATAAATGTTACAGTTCTGTTTTATTGCTTCGTTTGGAATTTCACTTTTTGGGTTGTTATGAAAAGCTCTTTTCAACATTTTACAGACTATACAATAAGTCTTACACGATTGTGGTATTAGTTGAAAACGTTTGTTTATCTCTTTATTTGTTTTTCCATGAACTAAAATGTCACCGATATTCCTATCTCGTCTGTATGCAACTATTGGTACAATATGTAAGTGTTTAACGTCATTTCATTTTTGGCGAATTTTTACATTTTTTTGGCGCCATTTTATATAACGCCATTTATGACGTCATCATGTACAACGTCATTTGACGTTTAAAAACATTTTTCTTTGTTATTTAAATTGTGCAGTCAAAAGACGTAAATATGTAGTTAACATATAATTTCCAATGTTTTGATAAAGGCATTATGCCGAAACGTCAATTAAAGGAGTATAATCAGGTTGTTTTTAAAAGGTTTTTTGACGTCTTTTCTCGACGTAAAAAAGACGTCTTTTTGTGACGTCTTTATCACGTCTTATTTTGGTTGTTTTTGAAAGGTTTTTTGATGTCTCTTCGTGACGTGAAAAAGACGTCTTTTTGCGACGTCTTTATTAAGTCTTTTTTTGAAAGGTTTTTTTGACGTCTTTTTGTAACTTTAAAAGACGTCTTTATGCAGTCATTTTTTGGTTGTTTTTGAAAGGTTTTTTTGACGTCTCTTCGTGACGTGAAAAAGACGTCTTTTTGCGACGTCTTTATCAAGTCTTTTTTTGAAAGTTTTTTTGACGTCTCTTCGTAACGTAAAAAGACGTCTTTTTGTGACGTCTTTATGCAGTCGTTTTTTGGTTGTTTTTAAAAGGTTTTTTGACATCTCTTTGTGACGTGAAAAAGACGTCTTTTTGCGACGTCTTTATTAAGTCTTTTTTTGAAAGGTTTTTTGACGTCTTTTCGTAACTTAAAAAGACGTCTTTATGCAGTCATTTTTTGGTTGTTTTTGAAAGTTTTTTTGACGTCTCTTCGTGACGTGAAAAAGACGTCTTTTTGCGACGTCTTTATTAAGTCTTTTTTTGAAAGGTTTTTGACGTCTTTTCGTAACGTAAAAAGACGTCTTTTTGTGACGTCTTTATGCAGTTGTTTTTTGGTTGTTTTTGAAAGGTTTTTTGACGTCTCTTCGTGACGTGAAAAAGACGTCTTTTTGCGACGTCTTTTTTAAGTCTTTTTTTGAAAGGTTTTTTGACGTCTTTTCGTAACGTAAAAAGACGTCTTTTTGTGACGTCTTTATGCAGTCGTTTTTTGGTTGTTTTTGAAAGGTTTTTTGACGTCTCTTCATGACGTGAAAAAAGACGTCTTTTTGCGACGTCTTTATTAAGTCATTTTTTGAAAGGTATTTTGACGTCTTTTCCTAACGTAAAAAGACGTCTTTATGCAGTCATTTTTTTTGTTGTTTTTGAAATGTTTTTTGACGTCTCTTCATGACGTGAAAAAGACGTCTTTTTGCGACGTCTTTATTAAGTCTTATTTTGTTTTTTTATGAAAGGTTTTATGACGTCTTTTCGTGGTGTGAAAAAGACGTCTTTTGCGACGTCTTTATCACGTGTGTTTATGGTTGTTTTTGAAAGGTTTTTTGACGTCTTTTTGTGACGTTTTCACACCACGAAAAAACGTCATTAAACCTTTCAAAAGCAACCAAAATAAGACTTAATAAAGACGTCAAAAAAGACGTCTTTTTCACGTCACGAAGAGACGTACTATTTTTCAGACGCAAAAAGCAACAAAAACATCACATATGTTTTACAAACATAGATTGCAAGTGTTCATGAAGCCAAGCCTTGTTTGCCAGGAAATAGAATAATCCAACAACTTTAACCTGCATATTTACATGCAATTTTATTTGCCTTTAATAGCATAACAAGGGTCAAAATTGTCACAAAACCAGGTTTCCAAAGAAGTATATTTCCAACTAGAGCATTGTCACAGACGTGACATATACTCCCACATGCTGCATTAACACAGAATATTTTGCATGCTGTCTTCACAAAACAAGAGAAGCTAATTTATGGCGATTTTTAATAATGATTATGCCAATATCATTTATGGCCATTTTGACCTTTGAACTCTTTCGCTTTACACGCCGTCCAATGACTGTGAACAAAATTAATGTACAGTCATTTAAAAATCTCACAATGAATGACAAAGTTATGGCCCAGACAAGCTCATTAATGGCCATTTTTGACTTGAACTCCAAGTGTGACCTTTACCTTGGAGATATCGACTTAATTTTTTCGCATGACACACTGTCCAATGATTGTGAACAAATGTACCGAGTAATTTTAAAATCTGACAATTTGACCTTTGACCTGAAAATGAAAAGGGGTCATCTGCCAGTCATGATCAATGTACCTATGAAGTTTCATGATCCTAGGCCTTATTATTCTTGAGTTATCATCAGGAAACCATTTTACTGTTTCAAGTCACTGTGACCTTGACCTTTGACTTAGTGATCTGAAAATCAATAGGGTTCATTTGCCAGTCATGATCAATGTACCTATGAAGTTTCATGATCCTAGGCGTAAGCATTCTTGAGTTATCATCAGGAAACCATTTTGCTATTTTGAGTTACTGTGACCTTGACCTTTGACCTAGTGACCTGAAACTCAATAGGGGATGCTAGTCATGATCAATGTACCTATGAAGTTTCATGATCCTAGGCCTAAGCGTTCTTGAGTTATCATCCGGAAACCATCTGGTGGACGGACCGACCGACGGACCGACCGCCATGTGCAAAACAATATACCCCCTCTTCTTCGAAGGGGGGCATAATAATATCATTAATTTGAAATATGACACAATTTGGTCCTATAAAAACTTCTGTTCAAGAGTAACAACAAAACTGACATGTTTCATGCATAACAAAATTGAATATAAACAACCACATCCAGTCTTAAGACATTAGCTGAATTTGGAGTTTTATGGAAACTGGGGGCCGTTAATGCGCTTCACCAACACGTAAAGTGGAGCGGTTAACATGAAAACAGCTGTTACATAACTGGTAAACAATCAACTGAAAGCAATAATTCAAAACTGGAAAATTGTCACAATAATTGTTATTATTATTAACAGCTATAGTTCAACACTGGACAACTGTTACAAGCAAAAACAAGTCAATACTTGTCAAATATAAAATAATTAAGTATTACAACAGTGTTTTAATACAGAATCTGATATTTTGTGCAGAACATGCACTTAAAATAGTCAGAATACCAAACTTTTAGCACTGTATGGCCATTCAAATATTAATATTTTAATAAATGTCATTACAGATGGCTTTGGTATAATACATAAAAATAAACAATTACGCAAACAATATTTCATTATTCCATATATGACCAAAATATGAGTTTATAGTGAGGATTAATTTGAAATAATGTATGAATTTACTTGTTTAGAGGTACATTAATACTCAAACAAGAGAGACAACTCCTATTTATCATGTCACAATATTCTCCCTTGAAATGTTATTCACTAATTTCCACGAGATAGTTATTGCCTAATTTTATTAACTGAAAAGCATGAAATTAAACAAAGTATTTCTTTTGCTTAACGTATATTTTTATGTTCATAAATAAACATTTGATGAACTGAAAAGCATGAAATTAAACAATGTATTTCGATTGCTAATTGTATATTTTTATGTTCATAATCCGATATTATGCAGGTCTGTATTATCTATAAGTATAATGCGCATTCATCCATAGCAATTCATTTTCTCTATTGCTTAACATGTAAAAGATGTATATCATTATAATATATGCTTTGCTGTTGATCTATATAAAAATGACAAAATACACCTATTTATAGCATACACAGATATCTTTGTTAGGTTACTTACTTATTACATTAGATGAAAAGCTGGTCATCAATATGGCTACATACAAATATATAAAGCATAATAAACTTTTAATGCTAAAATGCAAATGTAAACACAAATGATGAGCATGTCAGTATATAATCCAACAAGAACAATCTACAACCCTAACTAGGATCATTAATCATGAAAACAATCATTTGGAAACAAAATTACTTGTAGAGTAATTAATATTATACATAATAATGTTAAATAACGAGAGTCCTTTTCTAATCGTTTAACAATATTATACATAATAATGTTTAATAAAGAGAGTCCTTTTCTAATCGTTTAACAATATACTAATAACGAGAGTCCTTTTCTTATCGTTTAACAATATTATACATAATAATGTTTAATAACGCGAGTCCTTTTCTAATCGTTTAACAATATCATACTAATAACGAGAGTCCTTTTTTAATCGTTTAACAATATTATACATAATAATGTTTATTAACAAACTATCTCCATTCTAATAAAGATAACCATCTAAATTTCACTTTATTTAAATTGTTTTTTCCAACAATGTGTGCATGAATTATCCAAATATTATAAATTCGCACAGCTTCTATAACGCGCTGAAATGTTTTTAATATTAAACAAAGTATCTGTTGTCAATAAACAAATTGACAATTAACAGAAGATTAACATAGTTTGAATAAATCAAATTATTATTTTGATCTTTTACTATTACAACATTTCATGAAATTCTTGATAAAAAATGTCTCAAAAGAGCAAACTAATGAGTAGCGTTCATAGACAGAGTGACAGACCGATAAAAATAGAAGCATCACAATTCTGAAATGTTCTGATAAATTCTTTTACCTAGCACATATTGCTATTTTATCTGTTTAAGATGGTCCAGAGTCTGTTGACTTCACATTAAGGTGATGTTTTTTCCAGCCTTCGGCCCACTCCGCCTTTTCTATCAGGCGCATACTTCAAGATTTTTGAGATGACATCCTCTAAGTCTTTTTCAGTGTGGCCAATACTTTGGCTAACACTAGCTGTGCAGAATAAAAAAAATAACAATCACAAAAAGTCCAATTGTATGGAACAATTTTGGCTGCAAACTTGAAACATTGTAATGCAAGTGCATCATTATACATGGAGACAACAGCACTTGACACCTAACTGTTGTAGTGCATATAAAATCTGATATAGGCTAGGTAAGCCCTGCATGGTCAGATACTGTTCTGTAGGATAATTGCCTGTGGTAAACCAAATACCGTATTCATCCCATCTAGCGACCATGCTCCTATATAACTGCCCCCACATGTTTTCAGAATGCAAATGAATAAGCGCTTGTTCTAACAAGCAAATTCGTAGAATTGATATCCCCCACAACATATGCTTTGTTTGAGGATGGGTGCAAATCGGACGGATGAACAAACTGACAGATTTTTTCAAGATACAAAGGGCCATAACTCTGGTTTTAACAGATGGTGTACAATGCCATTTGGCGTGATACAAAGTTTCAATGAAATACACCAAAGCACTTCCAAGATATGGCTCCGGACACAAAAGTGTCGGACGGACAGCACCAAAACAATATCCCTCCGCCTCTGGCGGGGGATATATACTCATACCAAGTTTATATGAAATCCGCCAAAGCACTTTCAAGATATGGCTCCGGACACAAAAGTGTCTATAGTAAAAAGCATTTTTTCAATATACAAAGGGCCATAACTCTGTTTTTAAAAGATGGTATACAATGCCATTTGGCGTGCATCATCCTCTTATGCATATATATACTCATACCAAGTTTCAATGAAATCCGCCAAAGCACTTCCAAGATATGGCTCCGGACACAAAAGTGCCTATAGTAAAAAGCATTTTTTCAAGATACAAAGGGCCATAACTCTGTTTTTAACAGATGGTGTACAATGCCATTTGGCGTGCATCATCCTCTTATGCATATATATACTCATACCAAGTTTCAATGAAATCCTCCAAAGCACTTCCAAGATATGGCTCCGGACACAAAAGTGCCTATAGTAAAAAGCATTTTTTCAAGATACAAAGGGCCATAACTCTGTTTTTAACAGATGGTGTACAATGCCATTTGGCGTGCATCATCCTCTTATGCATATATATACTCATACCAAGTTTCAATGAAATCCGCCAAAGCACTTCCAAGATATGGCTCCGGACACAAAAGTGCCGGACGGACGGACGGACAACGCCAAAACAATATCCCTCCGCCTCTGACAGGATGCTCCACTTTTATCAGTGTTTGATAGTGAAGTGGAATTTATTAGTACATGTGTATTTGGGTTACCTGCCCATCTAAATTGAGTCTCCCCTGTGACATACATTTGACAAATATTAAATTTAGTGTTATTTGCCCTTGTAAAATGGGTTCATTTTGGACTGTTAACATGCATACTTAATTTAAACAAAATACCTCTGACAGTTTCTGATTAATAGAAAAAGGATAACCAACAATGAAAATTTTAAATCCAAAAAGGACAACTCTCATAAAATTAAATTTAGAGGTATCTGCCCTTGTTATTTGTGTAGTGGAATCCAATTAGGTAACCAGCCTATCTAAAATGGACATGATCAAAAAGGATAATAAATAATTAATCAAACAAGGGACAAAATTGTCACAAAACCAGGTTTTCAGTTGAAAAAAAGTCTGATAAAGGGAGACAATTCAAAATGTGTATTGTTAACCTGCTTGTGTAAAATTGACCTTGATTTCAATAAGAAAAAAAAAGTCTGATAAAGAGAGACAACTGAAAATCAAAATGTGCATTGTTACTGATTGTTCATAGTTACATAGTTGTTTCAAAATCAATCTATTTTTAGTTGTGGCGACCTTGACCTTGGAGATATTGACGTAATTCTTTCGCTCGACACACCGTCCAATAATGGTGAACAAATGTGTCAAATGATTTTAAAATGTAACAATGAATGACATAGTAATGGCACAGACAAGCTCATTTATGGCCATTTTTGACCTTCAAACTCAAATTGTGACCTTGACCTTGGAGATATCGACGTAATTCTTTCGCGCGACACACCGTCTAATAATGGTGAACGAATGTGCCAAAGGATTTTAAAATCTGACAATGAACGACAAAGTTATGGCCTGGACAAGCTTGTTCCACCGCCATCCCGCCCGCCGACATCGCCAATCTAATAACCAGTTTTTTTCTTCAGAAAACCTGGTTAAAAAGGATAATTGCTATGACAAACTTAAAATTAGTATTATTTGGACAAAAAGGTTAACCAAAACCGATGCCAACGAGAGGGTCATGACAATAACTCCACTTTTTTCCCAAACAGCGAAGCTAAACCATATTTGTGTACAGAACAAACGCAATACCTTTTATGACAGTATACACGGCAGTGTGCTTTACTCCAATTTTTGGTTCTAAATTCGGCCTTGTCTGTCCACTGAGGTTGAACTTCGACATGAGAGAGACATTCATCACCCTGAAATCAGAAGCCAATAAGTTCAAGTTTAAATTGTAACTTAAAGAAGTAAGTTCATAGAATCGAGCCTTTTTGATGAATGTCATAAAAAGTTTTTTTATTACATAACCAGTAATATGAACAACAATGTTGAAGAAAATTATTTAAACAAAGAAAAAGGAAAAACTTTTGATTTTTTTTCACAACTTTTAAAGAAAATGTCTGAATATTCCAAACATTTTGTGTTACAAATGCTTTAAGATTTTAACTAATGATTTCTAGCTAACAAAACGGTATTTATTTTACAGTAATAATATAAACAAATAAAATATATATATATGACCGGCCAAGCGATTTTTCGTCCAAATGACATCCCAGTCATTGTTGAGAAAAAACTTAATGTGTTATATTAGATGTTTCCATGTTCTTAAATTTTAGTAAATCCATTTGAAGTCATGATTTCTATTATAAAAAAGTAGTTAACATATTTATAGTTGTCTACAGTCATGAAAATAATATAATCTAAATTTTGCCAGTGTCATTTGGAAGAAAAATCGCTTGGCTGGTCACAATTATATACACACACATTTATTTATTATTCTGATAAATAATTTTTTTTTAAATTGTTTAACCCTTTATCTCTCAACAGATCCGTTTGAGAAGCTTTTTATTGGAAAGATAGATATTAACAGATATTAGCATAGATAAATAGATACTTATAGTGAAAGAGGTTAATATATGGACTTGTATAAAAATAAATAGCAACAATCACAGTTTGATTTGATCATTTTATTACTTCTGATGTGAATTTTGCTTTAAATTTGTTAAATAGACTATTAAAAGAGCATAATTAAGTATGTAAATATATAAACTTTACACAATGTATTCAAAAACTAATACTTACTTCTGCATCATTCTTTTCACATTTTCGCGAAGAGTTTTTCCTCCAACAGATGACAATAGGCGGATCTAAAATGATTGCTAGAATTAGTTTTGAGAAAGAACTCCGACAGTAACCATACACATACATTTGGGTTGTGAAAAGGTTATTGTTTACAAACTTTTATAATTTTCTATGGCCAAAAATTGTCTACTATCATAATCATACTATATGATTATGGTCAAATATTTGTCACTGCAGGGTTCATACAGATTTTCTCGAATGAAATTCAAGCACTTTTAAGCACTTTTCAAGGAAATTTTTTAAATTCAAGCACTTTTTTAGTCCGACATACTGAAAATTGTATATTATTTTAGTGTCCAATACTTACAACATTTTTCGCTTAATTGTTCCCTTCTTGCTTAACATTCTTTGTGACTTACAACAGTCTGCACTACCCTGATACCGTAACAACTGTTTTAATCAAAAGTAAGATAACATATTATGATATAGTACTGTAATTGACCAAAGGCATTACACATACCAAAACAAAACCCGTTATTTGTATTGAATATGTATTCTAAATATTCACTTTTCAAGCACTCCACAGCCTTTATAAGCACTTATCAAGGAGAACATTGAAATTCAAGCACTTTTCAAGGTCTGTATGAACCCTGCACTGTATTCATTTAAGGGGCCTAATTGGCAATTAAGGGCATAGGAAAGCCTTAATCCACAGATACAGTACAGGCACCGTGTACTTAAACAAACGCCACTCGCAGCAGTGTTCATCTCACTGTGTTCGCTTACCAATATGAACCCCGTGATGGGTGTTCAGATCAAATGTCGCGGGGGCCGTTTGCCATAAGGCAAACACCGCGAATCACCACAGACCCATAATATATACCCCCGTGCTCATCGTGTTCGCTTAAAATAAAATAATTCAACATAAACGTGTTGTATTGATCCTTTCATTTAAAAGTGATAATGAATAATGTATTCCACACCCATGACAGTCTTTTTTGTCTTATTAAACGCAGCGTATAAAAGAAAACAGTGTTCGCACCTAGCTGTAGGATACCGCACCTGGAGGAGTGTTAATTGAGTGTTTGATTATTCAATGAACAGTTTGAAGCCATGGAGAACTCATAACTGATTGTAGTAATCATATAATCCGGAGTCTCCAGATTCCCAGATACATATGTGTCAACTGTCTCAATCGCATACATGCAACTTCTCCCATCTTTATCCATTATTCGATAATCCCATATATGCCCCATTTCCATTTTTAAAATCTAATTATGGGTGGGTAATATAAACGATTAGAGTCATAAACACAAACGTTTGCAATTTTCGAAAGTATCAAATGAATTTCCTCATATGATTATATTTAAAGATTTTATGAAATAAGCGCCCAATCAGGACAGTTGTATTGCAACATGTGTAAATCACCTGACACGGTTTGCACGCATCGTGTACAGCTATTTTAGGTTACAACTTCTACATGAAATAAATGAATTTCTTTGTACTGATAAAAAGCGCGCGAAAATTGGCATGGTTGTAATTATTTGTAAATACAAATTTCGTAGCGGGTACAACATTGAGATCATTTAATTTCCATTAAAAGTTTCGTTGTGAATTTCAACAAAAGTACCGGGGTATCTCGCTTATTCTTTGGCATTGACATTTCCTCTTAATAAAATATAATTGAACACGCTGTATCTTTACCGTTACGCTGTATCAGTTCCTTCATTATTGAAACAATTATTGTATTGTATACTGACTGCACACAAGTGTCGTAACATACTGATGCAATACGTAAATTTGGAAAGTACTTTAAGTCGGACACAAGTAAATAAATGATTTAATACTCTCTTGATTTCTTTGAAACTCGATATTTGTTGTTAAAATGGGCAATTGCATTGATTAACACAATAAGAGTCAATAGTATTGATCATCTAAACGCTTTATTTACGTTTCTGACTTTACGTACAGTCTAAATTTAAGTACGCATACATGTGCACATACATGTAATATCAACATGTAGTATATGATTTCTTTTGTACGTTTACATTTAAAACGCATGAATAACTCTTGTAGACAGGTGTTTACGGTGGCTGCGCTGCATCGCAGTGATCACGGGTGTTTCCGTTAACAAAAACGTGTAATTGCGGCGATTTCGGGTGTTCGCCGAACACCGCGGTCAGTAGCTTGTTTGCCCCCATGAAATGTCACCCATCGGAAAAAGTGAACGGACAGGCGTTTTTGTTTAAGTACACGATGCCTGTACTGTACAGGTAAATGCATAAGCTTTACATAATGTACCATTTATAAGTATAAAATTGCACATTAAACAAATTCAATTTACGTATTTACCAGTTGCTGTCGCTTTTCCACAGATTTGAGTACGTTTTCTAACTCCACAAACTCCTCGGCCGTTTCACAAGGGCCACCAGACCACGACTCAAGTGCATCCAGCCCTGGTGTAATAGGCTGTGATCTGGCCCCTTCCTGTAGCATGCTCTTAATTTCAGAGAGCATTGAAATTACTCGCTTCTGGAATCCTAAATGAAACATATGAACAATTACAAGACATCCTTTAAAACAATGCATAGTAATTTTGATTTTCATTAGTTATCAATACAATCAAATAATTTTAGTTAAAATATTACCGATATATACAAAAAAACACACAATTAAGACAGAAGAACTTACTAGCTTCTGGCATTGGGTAATTGCTATTGTGTTGGTTGGATTGCCCAAGGCTTTTTGGCGTTTTAGTGTCTAAAAAAGAACGTTGCGATAAACAATTATAATCATTTATGTTATATTCAAACCTCCATGAAAGTTTGTATTTTTTAAGGATGCAGTTCCTAGTTCCTAAGTAAACAATATATATTTTGTAAGGGTTGTTTGAAAACTGTGTCTTGTTTACACTCAGGGGAAGAGGCACTAACCTTCATATATGGGGGAAAACCAGCATGTAAAAACCATATCATGGGATAAGTTTTAATCCATATGTTACTCATAGGGAAATGAAATTTCCAGGTGTATATGTAACTCTAATTTTTGAAAAACAAAATGCATGAATTTAAGAATATTCCTGAGGGGATGTAACTTATATTTGGGTACATCTATAGAATAAAGTCGTGTGAAATAAAGCTAACACTGACTATACATATACATGTAGAAATTTAATATTATAACTGTTACTGTAATATATTTCTCATGAATAAAGGTAACTTACTATTTGGTGGTCTTCTAATTGGGGTCGAACTGGCGTCATCTGAAACCCAAATTATATTTTTCAAACCACTCAATCACCGTCTCGTAATCTGTAAAGCACTGAGTTTGACCCCCCCCCTCATACTTAAATTGTGTGGTGAATGATCATGCATGGGATTTTCCATAAAGTCGCGTGGTACTGGCATTGGTACAACCACTTTTTATGTCTAAGTTTATAACTCTGGCAAGTGTAAATCACTACAAATGAAAATTGTGTCATGCACATCTACATTATGTACCGATGACCAAGTCATTCACTTAAACAAGAGCACCGCATAACGTGTATCACGCTCGGCTGCGAAAGCTTGTCAGATTTTTTTTAATTTAGAGGTCAGTGACCTTGACCTTTGACCTAGAGACCCAAAAATGGGCGTGCGTGTAGAACTCATCAAGGTGCATGTACATATGAAGTTTCAAAGTTGTAGGTGGAAGCACTTTGATTTTAGAGCCAATGTAAAGGTTCAGCACGACGCCTATTGCAGACGACACGACAAACTGGCTATGACAATAGCTCGGGTTTTCTCCGAAAACAGCTGAGCTAAATATGAAAGTCAAGCAATAAGTTTTATCAGAAAGACAAACAGTCAACTGAATAACAAACCGACTGACTCCTATACACCGCTTCCACACTTTTTTAGGAGGATTATAAAAAATCCATTTTGGTAAGCACAGCTCTTGATCCTGTCTTCTTCATTTCAGTTTCTTAATGTGTTTTACTAGTTCTTACATATCCTTAAAAATAGACAATAACAATGAATCATTGGGATTTTAATATATATAGAAGTGAAACTCCAGCTGCCCCAGCAGTATAATGGAACTCTCGTTATTAACTACACAAAAATTCAAATTAACTTCTAAGGTAATAATGACTTTTTGACCTGCTTGTACTTGAGCAGGATTCTTCAGACACAGACCGTGGTTCCAAAGGCGATCTAGATCTTGAATTCTCTGAAACCCAAATAGATATTATGCATTATGCTGCCAAATAAACAGTCTTAACACTAGCTAAAAGACCAACAACACAATGCTGGAAAATGAAATTTGGGTTTTTGGAAATAAGAAAGTAGTATATTGGGGCTATTTAATTTTGTATTCTATTTCTATGAAAGCATAATTATTTTGGCTAGTGATTTAAATATATTACCATGGAGACTTCATGAATTTATTATTTGAACTGCAAGTGTTCGTGATTAGAAATAGAGTCTACATTATTATATCCATGGCTATCGTTGAATACCAAATGGGCTAGGCCAAACTTATGCATATAGTCTGCAATACATGTTGTACAATACTATTTATCATTTAAAAATTACCAGAAGAAGATCGAGACAAACTGTCTCGGTTCGCACCACCCTTCTTTCGTGGACTCTGTGGGCCATGTCCATTTGATACTTCATCTGGATCTGCAAGGCATTTCAAAGTAAATTGTAATTTATAAATTAGTTAAACTTTCAGTTTCATAGACTTTAGACAACCAAGTCAATACTAGTTCTAGTAATACATCTGTAGACTATATATAGAAACATTTGACATCAATGCATGAATGGTTGTCACATGATGTCTGCCTAGTCTTAATTTTTGGAGATCAGGACGTTGGTAAACAAGAGATGTGTTTGTCAGATACACAATGCCCCATATTGCGCCGCTTTGAAGCCATATATTTAACCTTTGACCTTGAAGGATTACCTTGACCTTAACCTTTCACCACTCAAAATGTGCAGCTCCATGAGATACACATGCTTGCCAAGTATCAAGTTGCTATCTTCAATATTGCAAAAGTAATCGCAAAACTTTAACCATGGTTAAAGTTTTAGGTTAAAGTTTTGATGACAGACAGAATGACAGACAGGCCAAAAACGATATACCCCCGATCATTTGATCCGGGGGCATAAAAAACTAATAAATTGGCCTTGGCCGCCTAAAATAGTCTGCTACACAAAATCAATTTGTAAATAATAATTAACAAGAGTTCCGCGATCGGAGACTAATGCCCCCCCAAACTGGGCCTTGACAGTGACAATCACCTTGGACCTAGAGACCCCAATTTCAATAGGGGTCATCTACTGTCCAAGACCAATACACATGTGAAGTATCAAGCCAATTGGGCATTCCGTTCTCAAGTTATTAATCAGAAATGAACTGGTCTACCGACAGACAGACAGTCCGACCAACATGCAACAATATACCCCCTTAATTTCTTTAAAGGGGTGCATAAAAATTACAATAACAATGATGTTAGAAGTCAACTTATTTTAAACCTCCTTTGTTTAAAATAGAAATTTCAAAAAGATTATTGTTGTTGTTTTAGACAAATTGTATCTGCTATTATTCTACTAGGTTTCGCAAAAAAATCAACAAATTGGGAAAAATACTTGTTTTGCATTGGGAATGGGTCAGATATTAAATTCTGATTCACACGAGCTATAGAAAAAGACTGACCTGACAAGTTGAAAAACTTCTGGTCTACCCAAGAATATTTACCCATAACAAAATCTAGGAACTTTAATGTCACTTGCTTCTTTCTTCTGCCACGTCCATCCTCCTCTTCTTTCTCAGACTCACTCCTTTCCTGGGTTGTAGTCTCTTCTGACTCTTCACATTCCAAAAAGGACCCTAAAATAAATTCAAATGTTTAAGGTCTTATTTATTAGATAAGATAATTATAAAATAGTGTATCATTATGCAATAAACAAAAATCATGTACCATAAAACCTAAGTCAACAATTATCAGGGATAATTTTAGGTCTGCGTCCTGTATGCATAGAAATCGCAGGGGACGCAAACATTTGCTATATATGCGTCCCGCGGACGCACAATCCTAAGTGTATAAATTATGTTACTGAAAAATATTTCGCAAACAGAGAAAAACGAATTTAAGACCAAAAAACTTGCAAATCAAACAAAAATGGCCACCATTTTACTTTTGTGCAATCAATAATCCGGGTCAATGGAAAGCTTAATTTTGTATTCTACAATAGGACGCGTCATTATGATATGGAGCATGGGTTGCATAGCACTATATTTTTCTGGCAATTTTGTAATTTTCTAGCAACTAATTAACACTGTCCGCGTACATTTCATGTTAAACATGCGAAAATAAGAAATCATGCAATTCTTCCTCGGGGAAAGCATGGGCTTTTAATTTGAAAGATGAATAAAAACTCGTAGTGCTTTGTTTTAAAGTGGAAACTTTTTATGTTAATTGCGCTTCATCTTAATGGCTACAATCGTTGAGATATGTCAGTATTGACGTAAAACTGCTCATCTATTATAATGATCAAGTGGGGTTTTTGTTTGTCGCAATACACACGCGTGAATGTGATGTACAAAAGCCTGTTTAAGTCTTGAAAATAATCTAGTCATAAAATTGTTGAGTTGCCTTTTAAAGTTTCTTGTTTAATTGCGACCAGATAGACATGTGATGTCCTTAAAATGTTGAAATACCCTGATCCACTTTTTCTCTGGGACCCATAGATTTAAAACCTATGAGTCCCTAGGACACATACTTTTGATTACTAAAATTATCACTGAATTATTATATCATGTACAATTGTACACGCACAGCTTTATAACATGTAAACAGGTAGTGTGTAGTACTACAGAAGATTAAAAGACAATTTGTTCATCAAGCCATTTTCATGTTTTAGTTTCCATACTTACTTATTAAATTTTTACATCAATACTTACGAGATTCTAATTTCCTTTTAACTAAAGGAAATGAACGCCACTTCAGGGAAGGCTGGCGGCATTCAAGAATGTACTTTTTTGCATCTGACACCAGGGGCCAACGGACATTTTTGTCCATGATCCAACACGACGGAACAACACCTTCAATCTCTTCGCTCCCCTCCATCCATACTCCACGGGTCCAAATATGGTCTGAAAAATAATTCAGTATGGATGCAATTATATTTCATGAAATTTATGTTGTACGAGAGAACATTTTTTGGTCTGAGAACTTCAAAACAATTCCACAATATTGCTCAACAAATGTACTCTTATTTGATAACATACAATTAAGTAAGTAGTTAATAGTATAATCTGTACATTATTACCAATGAGCTAATATCTAAATACATGATATGTACATACATAATATACATGTAACATACAATTATATATAGGGAAAGATCTAGGATCCCAAAATGTAAGGGTTGCTGCAAAAAGGAGCAGGATGAAATTTGGACACAAAATTGACATTGTCTTGTAATTTGCAAAACACATGGTATCCATGTGTCAAATTCATGTAATTCAGGGCTTTGAGCACATTAGCAGGGCTATAAATTAGCATTTTGAACACATGAGCCCAGTTATTTTCTTTTCATCTTTCTGTGTAGAGGATATAGTTTGTTTTTTTAAGAAATCTACCAGCCCATTATGCAAAATTTAGGGGCCATAGGTACTGGGCCTGTGCTAATTTATATCCATGATTAGCTTTATTTGGTATTGAATATAAGCAAACATGAAATAAATAATCAAAGATATTGATTTTTTTTTTTAACCCAAGACAGGCAGGAGAGGGAGCAAAACAGGAGCAGGGTGCAGCATGCTATAGATCTTTTCCTTTTTTTCACCTTTAAGGGATGGATCACCCAAGGCCTCACTTGGGAAAAAAGGAATTACATTAATCAATACATAATTGTTCTTTGCCAACCTAGCTGCAACACACTTATAGTTTGTGAAGCAATGGCAGCAAGACATAACCACGAGAGGCAGGCAGGCACATTTCCGCCACAGGTCCTGTTCCTCAATGAGCCGTCTTCTGGTATGATGAAGGTTTGATTGTCTCACATAGACAATACCCAATGTCTTTGAATTGATTGGTGATGTAAAAAAATCTTCAATTTTGCTTTTCTTCAAGACATCACAAACATAATGTCGATCATCGCGAATCTCTTTTACAAACACAAATTCTTCTGATCGCAGCATGAAGCATGAGTTTTTCAACTGTGTCGAAATTTTGGAGTTCAGAGTTTTTCTCTCCCATTTTTTTTGTCCAGAATATTGGGACTCTGCTAGCCTCTTTATGACTTGAGCAACTGGATTTCGCGAATTTTTCACTAGACGTTTTATTATCTGCAAATGATTTTGAAATGGAAAAGCAGAAATCTCATTTAACGAACATTTAAAATGTAAAACATCATCAACTAAGTGTGTCAAATTATGAACATTGTACACAATAAATGCATCTGTGTACAACCTCTCACTTTCTTCTACAAAACTTTTTAAAAATTGTCGAGCTTGGTCAATTCTTGCATGCCGTTGGTCGTCATCTGTGTTAAGCAAAATGCTAATAGCAATACTCAGCTTTAAGAAATGCTCATAAACATCAGAAGAGACAACTTTTTTCAAACATATCAATCCGGTATATAACAAGAATTGACGGAACTCAGTTGCCTTCCAACGATCCAAATCATTTAATGTTCTTGGTTGTCTCTGAAATTCAGATGGCATCTGTCCTGAAAGCGACAGTAGGTTTTCCGAAATCTGTGTTAATTGAGAATTTGAAAGTCTACACTCTGAAGGACCAGATTTGATAAATGTCAATAAACGTTTAACAACACCTAAACATACCAAATGCATATAGTCCAGGCTAAATGTTTGAATACAATCAATTCCAGCATTCACTAATGGACTCAAACGAAACTGATGGTAAACATATGTCAAAGAATTAAATTCTGCAGTAGTCCTCTGCATATGAACAATTCCAGGGGGATATGTCACTCTATTTTTTTTATATTCACCCTTAACAGTGCAACGTTCACATGCATGATAGCCTGTATGAGACTTAATACACTTTAAAAAAGCACGAGCAGGCGCGTCACAAATGAAAGCATTGATATGCACTGTGAAGTTTTTGTCTGAAAAATTGACACCATCATTGACAACTTGTTGAAGTTCAGTCAAAAATTCATCAAGAAAATCTGAAAGACAATTTGGCTTTGACTTGCCATAAAAAATGGCAACAAGAAAAGGGTCAAACCCGTTGAAATTGCACAATATAGGCCAGAACTGGTCAAGTGAAGATTTAAACAATGGTATGCCATCTATGTTTATATAAATTGGAATGATGTCATTAGCTTGAACAAACTCTGGCTCAGTTCCTAAAATACTTAATATTCCTTTTCTTAATCCAATATAAGAGAAAATCTCACCACACTTGTTAATAATGTCAACAAGAACTGGAGTTTTAAGGAGAGTTCTTACATCTTTGGGCAGATCAGTGTGACCTTCTGAGCAAAGAATTGCAAGTAAGTTGTTAGTACCACTTCTACTGGGATTATGTTTGGTGACCCAACAAGAAAGTTTTTCTTGAAGCGATGGTTCATTTTCTTGCAGAACTTCATCAATGTCTGCATCGGTGTCAGATATATCTACATCACTTCTATAACCAAAGTCACTATTTGAAACTTAGTTTCAAATAGTGACTTTGGTTATAGAAGTGATGTATATGGAATTGTCCAAAGAACTTTCTTCAGCATCAGAATCATAATTTAAATCAGCAGGAATATTTTGTATTGCTTCATCAGAGCCAGAGGTATTTGACAGATCCCCCTCACTTTCACTACTGCTCACACCAGCTAATTCCTCTGCTTCAGCATTAAATCTTCTCCATCGTCTTAAATACATGCAGTTGGTGCATTGAATATATATTTAATATAAATTGCTGCCTTCTTCGATTAATTCTGAACATTATTTCAGCTTTTGGTTGGATCTGAAAAAAAAAATTCCTAATGACAAAACATTTATTTTTTCCCCAAATCCAATAACAAAATTCTCAATGGATAGTTTCAGTTTCAAAAGTTTAGAATAAATGAGATTTTCAAAGAAGAACAAGGGACAAAATTGTCACAAAACCAGGTTTTCAATGTGAAAAAAGTCAGATAAAGGGAGACAACTAAAACTGAACTGATTTAATCCAAATGATTGTTAAAATCTCACAATGAACGACAAAGTTATGGCCCGGACAAGCTTATTCCGCCCGCCAGCCCACCGACATTCGCCAATCTAATAACCAGTTTTTTCCTTCGGAAAACCTGGTTAAAATGGACTGGTAGGTTCTAGTAACCTTTTTACTTATTTGTTTATATATATCATTCTATTTTTTAACAATTTACATAGAAATTCATTGCTTTTTAATATATTTTCCAATTGGGGGCAAATTGTGGTATCAATTCCCAATTTCAAGGGTAAAGTTCATGTTCCAAACATGGTGAAAAAAGCCCTTTCACTAGACAGGGCCCGATTTGCACTTTTTACCGCCGAATATCGTCGCCTTCTTTCATGAAAAAAGTATACTTTTTTCCCCCTATTTTGTGGAAAAAATCCCCATGGAAAAGAAACAAGAAAAACAAAAAAACAAACACAACACCAGTAACACTGAACAGATAATGTTAGTGTTTTCTAACCTCATCGATACAGTTGTAGACAGGAAATATTACGTTTTGTGCACCTGCATGATTTGTACATCTACACTGTTTCCGGATAATAAAATGTTATACAATTTGGTCAAAATGCTAAGTAATACCGAAAAAATTCTTCCTTTAAAAAATAGATTTTCTTTTTGAACAAACTGCATCAGATAGTATTTATAACAAGAGCTGTCAGAGGACAGCGCGCTCAACTATTCAAGTGATTGACAGTATAACGTAAACCATCATGGAGAGGGGGGGGGGGGGGGTATAATGTGGGTGTGTGGTCATTTATTAGATGATCTCTCAAAAATAAGAAAAACACATTTTTTTTTATTTGGGGGGGGGGGGGGGGCAGGGGATTCTGGGGTGGAGCATGGGGGATGGTTTGGGTGGAGCGCATTGTGGTATGTCAGGTAAGTGTTGTTTTGTCAAAGTATGAAACAAATGTGATCATAAATAAAGAAGTTATGGCAATTTAAGCAAAATGTTCAATTATCGAAGTATAAAAGGGGCCATGATTCTGTCAAAATGCTTGATACAGTTGTCTGCTCTTGTGTATAGGTTGGGATCATGTTGGTAAAGAAGTATGCAAAATATGAAAGCAATATGTCAAAGGACATAACAAATATTTGAGGTGGTACACAAACTTTTACATAGATTTATCAATAATATGCATATTTTAAGTATAAAAGGGGCCATAATTCTGTCAAAATGCTTGATACAGTTGTCTGCTCTTGTTTATAGATTGGGGTCATGTTGGTAAAGAAGTATGCAAAATATAAAAGCAATATGTCAAATGTCTAGATGTAAACAATAAAACTTAACACCATTAAAAGCTAAAAGAAAATGTGATAGACAGTAATGATACACTGGCCACTGGGTAATAAAGCAACTCATGCTGCTGCAATTAATCTTATTAAAGAATTTGGTCAGGTGTGAAAATATCTTACATGTACATAGCTTACTTTGTAAAAAAGGATGAGTATACATTAATTAATGTATTATTGAACTACAAAATAATGTGTTTAATTAATCTTTATTCAGTCTCTTATCAGAGGTTTTCTTGGCCACTTTGCGAAAAGGAGTCTGGTCGAATTGGGAATTTTTTATCGACAAAGAGGACCGAATTGGGATTTTTAATCAACAAATATTGCCACATCAAACCTTTATTTGTAATAAACAGCATTTGTTTTGACTTTAATTAACAGTCTGTTTACACAATAGCATCATTATGTTTAACACATCATTTGTTTATTATAATTAATAAAAATAACTATTAACTCTCCTGCATGTTTATTTATCCATTCACTTTAAAATACGGCAATTTGCAGTTTAATATCTAAGTTAAGTTTTGCTAAATGATCACATTATTTTATTTGAAATAAATTTCGAATGGCATATAACATAAATGTGAAGTCCACAACTCTTATCTGAATTTTACTACATGCATGGCGTATAATTAGCTGCTGTTAAAGTGACAACCACAACATGTATTTTGTGTGTAAGAAAAAAGTTCAAAACTTGCATGAAAAGCACAGGCGATTGTCATATAAAAACTTGTAGCATTGAGATGTTTACTTATTAGTGCTGCAACAATATACCGGTTTATCGGTATATATCGCAATACGCAATCCGCATATTGTATTGCGATACGATTTTTATCATACCGGTACGAACATTTAACAAAAATTCATTCACATTTCGTCCAGAAAAGCCATTCGAAATAATGATAACAAGGTAAACAAAACAAAGCAGTGTACAAAATTTTTTCCATAAAAATAGTATTCTGATAGTGTATTATACGGAGTAGCGTTGTTACATCGGAGCATTCGTTTGATGCTTTTGAGCAGATTATCGTTGAATTAATAGTGCACAGCTGTAAATGTTTTGTTCGATTCTGAATTGAGCATTATTAAATTTCGGAATTACGCTTCCAAATTTTAATGCTAATGCGACAATAGAAAATTCAAGCGTCAAATAAAAAGTGCTTTATCCTTTGTCTCAATAAAAAGCGCGCTATAATTATACAGACATGTAGAACGTGGCATAGAAAGTATGGGTGTATTTTGTGTTGTGTAAAAACGGGAACATCACATCAGGTGAATTACGAGTGTTCAGTGGAAAAAAACGCCCCGGTTGGACGTTATTTCATCACATCTTTAAATAGTAATGAATGCCAAAATGTATTTGATACTTAAGAAAATTTGCCAATGTTTGTGTTTCTTGTTATTCTTGAGCACATTTATAGTAAATATATACCAGAATTTGCTTTAAAACTGGAATATACGGGATTATCGGGTAATTGGCAAGTTATAATTTTGGTACAAGTTAGCAATATATTGCGATATATTGCAATACGGGTTTTTGAACTGACAATATATTGCAATACGGTTTTTGGCGTATTGTTGCAGCACTATTACTTATACAATAAAAAATGTAGCGCGTGGTAATTAAATTTTGTCGCCCATATCGCGAATGCTGTTGATTTCTTAAAACGAAAGAACATAAATACACTGTATCGGTTAAGTTTAGTGTATATAGTTCAGTATTGAACCGATATTTCGTTGCTGTATACACCTTCCACAAGGGCTGCGTGTAACTCGGACGCTAATGCCACAGTGAGAAGACGTGGATGGCAAATAGAGCTGCAACGATTCACCAACAGCTCGATACGATTTCAGACATTCCGATACAGATTTTTTCGATTCGATTCATCTTCAAACCTAGTTTTATCATATATTCACTCTTATGCCTCAAAATTAACATTTCTGTTCAAATGTGATTTCAATAAAACACATAAAAAAGAATAGCAAATTAGGACTCAATTTTATTATAAAAACTTCTGACTAGAAGATTGTGTTGATTACACAATAATATTACAAAAAATAATCATAAGAACGTATCTGGAATCAGTTGAATGGTAGTGTTATCACTATTATACTTTTACCCAAAACCGCTATAAGCATGTCTACAATTGTGCCATGACAGCATCACCTGTTACCTGTAGGACATTTAACATTCTCTAATAAACTTAACAAAACTCCAACAGAAATATAACTACTTTTCTGGCTGGCGACTTGAGTAGTTGCACTTGTGCGACCTTTTAGTCTTAGTCTTGCTAAATCAACGTTATGTTTGCGTTTGACATATTGCATTAGATTAGTGGTTGAGCCTGATTTAGCGTACGCCACATCCGTGAAGCACAGTTTACACTTTGCTTTATCAGTAGGGCTACCATCCCGAAACCCAAAATACTGCCACACTTTTGATTTTAGCTTCTTATGCGCATCTGATAATTCAAATTTGTCGGCAACAACTTGTTCAGCCATTTTGACACTTTTTCCGAAAGTAGACCGTAACGGGCTTATTGATTGGATGACTAAAGTAATAAGCAACCAATCCCGCGCGTCGTAATTACAGGTAAAGATAAAACCTACACCTTCCTGTATCAATAGGCAGAATACAGCGCGCTTTACGTATCTATGTATATATATGTATATATGTTAAAGAATCGAATCGAATTTGGTAGGTTTGGTATCGTAATCTTATTTATAGCAATATATATATTTATAGCTTATTTATAGCAATAACAATAAAACAATAACGATAGTTATTTATTATGTTCGGGGACCGAGTACACACAAGTAGTTCCGTCTATAAAAAGCACTCGGAAAATACCCTGATCTAAAAATACCGATCGTATAGCTCAAGTTTATACGATCATTGTTAAATAATTGAGTTTCATCTGGTAAAAGGATAAATAGAAAATATTGTGTGAGTTTTGGATAAAGATCAAGTTTATCATGCGAGGCTTATAACCATGATAGCGCGAGACTTGCCGAGCATGATTAAATTGATTTATATCCAAACTTCACATAATATTCTATTTATCATTTAATTTCCTCCCCTTTTCCATTAATACTTATCAGATATATATGACCGTGAAACCCTACAGTAAGATTTCAATGAACAAGAAATTTGGGCCGAAACAATGGACATGAGATTTAACGCCAAAAAATGCTATATTCTTACCATAAACCAGAAAACCTCAAAATTCTACAAGCTCGATAACCACATCCTTCAACAAGTCCCAGAAAACTCATATCTCGGAGTAACTATATCAGAAGACCTAAATTTGAGCTCACATATAAATAAGATCTCAAAAAAAAGCAAATTCCACACTTGAATTTCTTACACTGCCCGGAATCCTGTCGGAAATAAGCCTACTTTGCCTTCGTAAGGTCTACTCAATTATAGAGCTCAATTGTCTGGGATCCTCACCTTCAAAAAGACTTAAACAAAGTTGAAAAGATCCTACAACAATCGGTGAGATTCTTTACAGGATATTATGTCACCAAAACACCTGGCTGCGTGACAAATATGCTGAAACGTATGAAGATCCCACCACTCCAGGAGAGAAGAAAGGCCAATAGACTGATCTTCTTCAAGGTGGTTGAGTGGCTGGTACAAACCCTGCCTAGCCAAGACTTCCTTATACATATAGCGCGCGCAGACACAATTGGCAGTTTCAGTTCTTCTTTCCTACAGTGGGATTTACCAGCCCCTCTACCGTTGCGCCGAAGCTGAAAGGCCCTGCAGCGTACCCATCCATTCCAGATCCAAAATATCGCAGTTGTTGACGACATTTTGTCTTCCGCATTTGAGAAAAACAGATTCTCCATTTTATGGAAAAAAAAACGATTGTGTCATTCCACGTATATTTAACAACAAAGTAGTCCATGAGATAACAAAGGTTTTATTAAACAAACAACCTTTGGAACGTAGGTCACTTATGCTATTGTGTTGAAAATGAGACAACGTTTATTTATATCAATCACACTAAATCAGTAACGAAAGTTCGTTATTATTTGCTTTATATTTTATAGCAGTTTGTCTACAAATCGGAAAATAAATCGGAAAATACCATGACATAAAAATACCGATAGTATAGAGCTCAAGTTTATACGTTTAGAACACAATGTTTTCTGTATCTAGATTAAAATTACCAACAAAGCTATGCGATCTAAGATTTAAACCCTAAAATTACAGATACGTCTCAAAATTCCATTGCGCTAAACTGTATATTATAGTACCTGATGATGTGTCTTTAAATCTGCTATACAAAAGTTAATACGCTACTGGTGTATTTTCATTTTCGGGCTGCACAAATTACTATCTCGGGCCGGCATCGGATTTTATTAAAATGTAATCGGATAACCTGTTAATCGCTTATAACACTAACAATTGTGCTGCTCTGCTTAATAGTAAATACTTGACATATAAATTTGTTATTAAATTGAATTGAATTGAACTATTTTCAATTTCACTTATTTTTTGAACTACATTAGAATGTTAGAAGGCATGTGTTTATTTTAATGGAGGCGTTTTTTTAGTAAATGTTGCTCTGCGTGTCAGGTTCGGCGCTCTTTTTAATCCAGTTTTATATCGCAAGGCGACGGCACCATTATAATGTTTGGTGTATTTCTGTTTCTTGTGTAACTCATATGTTGTAAATCGGGTCACTTTCTTTTTGAATCTGTTTTTTCTTAGTTAAATATAACGTCTGCTGCTTATTTAAAACAGAATACCTGGTAGGCTCCAAATACGTTTCATTGACCGTTCAACGGCGTTAACTCCAGTTTTTATCATCTTTACTGGATTTTTTGTGTTACATGCATTGTATCGTATTGTTCAAGCATGCAGTAAACACAAATATCAGATCTTCGCAAAATTATATCCTTATATTGTTTTGGAGTGCTGTTGTCGTTCTATAATTTGATTACGTTTTGGCGGCCTAAAATCGGTTGAAATTCATATGGTATACATTTTGATAACCGTTAAAATGTGTTGATCCCCACGTTACCATTCCATTCGTGTTTGTGAGTGTAATGTATTTTTTGTTGTATCGACTTATTTGAAACTAAGTGTCGTGCCACTTAATTCATACCTGTTTACAGAAGACTGTGTTCGGTGTAATGCATAATACAATGAACATAAAGTGCTACTATGCGCATTAATTAAGAATGCAGTTCGCGATTTGTTAATTCGGGAGTCTTAAAGAATATTTTTGGACATTACCGTTATTTATTGTATTTTACACTACCATTGATACATAATTACTACAGTGATATGCATCGTTTTACTCCGTGTGTATATGTTCATTAATTAAGAAAAAGGAAACACCACGTAGGGCCTTCTTGATCTTTAGTGACCGCCCAGTTCTGACCGTTTACGAACACGTACACACAGGACAAAATAAAACGGCACTATCATACACAAACACATTACAAAACATAAAGTTATATTTTACAAGCCCATGTACTTAACTATAATAATCTACTGAAAGCGAAGTATGACTTAATGTTTTCATTGATTTTACATATAAGGCCAGTTATAAACATATACCTAACAACTTATAAATATCGAGTTTTCAATAGCAGATAAAAACAATTGAACTAACGGAGATTGCTTCGATAATGAACGAACAATTCCCATTTACCGTACAGGTGATAGCGTGTGGCTATGATATTAATTAGTAAAAACATAATTTTAAATAAAGCATATTCAAATTATAACAAAAAATACACTTCTCTGAAAATAAAAATCAGTATCAAATATATATATAACAAGGAATTCAACTCAAAGTGACCCCAAAACGGGGTGTAGCGCTTTGAGCAGCCATAACTTCATCAATTGTGCAGCGATTTCCATTAACTCGGTCTAATTCTACACAGAAATAAATGTACTTATCATGTACTATTTTTACAAATGCTGGGTCAAATGTTAAAAAACACGATACACAACTCGTGTGATCCACTTGTCAACGATCTGACCCGATCTAGGACTGAAATTTCAATTCCATCACTCGAGGGTATGCACTTACTTTCGGCGTGTTGTTGACAAAAGTCCTTGTTTTTTCTTGATAGAAATACTTATTTAACGTTGTTTCGATAAGCTCGATGAACACATGTGTTTCCGATCTCCTCTTGTTTAATGTTTGTAAATAAAACTCAAAAAATGTGTTTCATTCATTTAAAAAAAACACAGGTTATTCAATAGCATTGTAAATACAGGCGTTCGATTGAATGTGGAAGACAATATTAACAACAACCTCGTCAATCCTGAAATTTTACGAAGTCCAACTTCTTACATGTCTGTACTGCTTGGAGCCTCCCTTTATTACACAGAAATAAATTATTTCATCGTTGATATTTGCATTTTTATACATTTGTCATACAGTTTTGAAAAAAATAGAACACACGTTTCAGCTTTCAGTCTTATTAATTGTTTACTTTTCTTAAATCTAACTAGAAATGGCGCGGCAGAGGCCGACGCGTATCCCCACGCCGCATGTTTGACCCAGGGGCGCCCCAGGGTTGGTAATGGGACCATGCATAGTTAAGATTGATCGTATAGTCATAAGAGAAGTTCAGCATCAATTAGAAGTGAATCGGTGTAGAAATTAAGAAGTTAAGTAAAAGGTAATTTTGAGTGGGTGTGGCCTATGTGGGCGAGGCGCCCCAGGGTTGGTAATGGGGCTATGCATAGTTGAGATTGACCGTATTGTCATAAGAGAATTTCAGTATCAATAAGAAGTGAATCAGTGTAGAAATGAAGAAATTATAGTAAAAGGCAATTTTTTGTGGGTGTGGCCTATTTGGGCGGGGCGCCCCAGGGTTGGTAATTGGGCCATGCATAGTTGAGATTGATCGTATTGTCATAAGAGAAGTTCAGTATCAATTAGAAGTGAATCGGTGTAGAAATGAAGAAGTTATAGTAAAAGGCAATTTTGTGTGGGTGTGGCCTATGTGGGTGGGGCGCCTCAGGGTTGGTAATGGGGCCATGCATAGTTTAGATTGACCGTATTGTCATGCATAGTTGAGATTGGCCGTATTATCATAAGAGAATTTCAGTATAAATTTGAAGTGAATCGGTGTAGAAATGAAGAAATTATAGTAAAAGGCAATTTTGGGTGGGTGTGGTCTATGTGGGCGGGGCACCCCAGGGTTGGTAATGGGGCCATGCAAAGTTGAGATTGACCGTATTGTCATAAGAGAGGTTCAGTATCAATTTGAAGTAAATCGGCGCAGAAATGAAGAAGTTAATGTGAAATAACATAAAAAATGAGTGAAAATCTCTGACCCGGCCCCACTCCAACCCCCATAACTTTTGACCCAGGGGTCAGATCAAAATAAATTCCAAATAGTGCAGGGCCGCACATATGCTCATAGCTACCAGGTGTGTAAATTTCAAGGTTCTAGTGCTTATAGTGTAGGAGGAGATAGTGGCCAGGACGGACAGACAGACGGACGGACAGACGGACGGACGGCGGAGATAACTACAATTTCCCCACGCTTTTCAAAAAGCGTGGGGATAATAATATTAAGATTGTGTTTACGGAGACTTCGTACAATTACAGGAATATTTTAAGCAACTTAATGCGCACATTTTAAGATCATTAACGTTTCTTCTTCTGTATACAAATACCCTGGACTGTTTAACCTTCGATTATGTATAGCAAAGCGGTTTATTAACTTACACTGTATAACCCGATTGTATTAAGATCAATACAATACTTACAAATGACGCCCTTAAAACGGTTCCCACAATGAAAGCAACAACCAGAACTGACGCCGACGAAACAACCACAACTGAAATGCATTAGTTTTATATAAAACCCAGGCGGTTTTAGCACAGCGGGCCCGCGGTGCCTGGACTTCAAAATCCATTTCGCCGCGGCGCTTGATTTTCCGATCATGATGCCGCAACGCCGAAAAGTTTACATGCCCTTTGTAATCTCTGATCCGTCTGCATTCGGCCAACGACCAATCCGTATAAGCTGTATGTGCAAAGGCTTAGATAAGACGCGAGCACGATTTACGGGTCGTTTATAGGTGTCAACTATGGTGTTTGCCCCCTAATAATGGTCGATAATGATCGATTATTACTGGTGCACATGGCTTAAGAGCAATTAAAGGTATGCGCGATTTTGTTGATGTTTTATTTTAGTTGCAAACAACTATGTCAGCGGTGTTTCAAGAATAATCACTGTTGTTTGTTGCGGTAGTGTGTACTATAATAACAGAACAGAAATTGTGTTTTATTATGACTTGCAGTATAATAAAACAAACAAAGCATGATTAAGATGATTCATGTCACGTTAATCATATGATTTTAGTAAAATACGGTGTACATTTAAGCGTAATTGAAGTTATATTAACGGTTAATTGAAGTCAACTCTCATTTGATTGCTCCCCAAAACTTAAAATGTTTTCACACTATTTCAAACGCGACTAAAATTAACAGCACCAACGTTTAATGCATTCACATCAAATAGTTAATTCGATATTTTCGGAATACGATATATATCTGCAACAAAGTTATCTTTAGTTTGTGGGCACGCCAGAATGCTACGATCTAAGATACGACCAGTCCCTCTGCCTGGAAAATCTGCAGTTACCCATTTCATTGTCAGTACTACTAATAATCGTCGCTGTAAGAGATTGCAATAAGTGAAAGTTTCCAGGACGTTTAAATGATCCTCTAACCTCTGACCCACCAAACAAGCGACTCAAACAGCAGCCAGTGGGTTCGACAGTAGTTGGACGCAATATTGTCCATGGGTAATACATTTTGAAGGAGGTAAGAATATCTTTACTTTTTTATAAGTTTGTAGTGAAAGCAACACTAAATGAAATCGCAAGTGAATAATAATTGAAAGCAGACAGATATTGTGTTGCATCAATTATAAGACTCTACAGATGATAAAATTTCAATATGAATGTCACTTTATAAACATATAATATACTATTAAATAAAACAGTTGTTGGTATGATGTGCTCTTTGTGTATTCGTCACATGTGCAGATCATTACGTTCTAGATGAAGCAGTCGGTACTGCTCCGTGGGTACTTGACTAGACTGTCAAGAATATAAAAACACACGAAAAAAAGCTTTTTGCTGAAACACCGGGGATGAACAACTTTTGTCACGTGACCGCAAAAGTCAACGCCGGTTGCAGAAACAGATTGTAATCTTGTACATTAAGGTAAGTTTTGTTGTTTTTTCATATAATCAAAATTTCAGTTTTTAACAAGTGATAGCCTATGACACAGTATACTAAATAAACTTTTATTTGAAATGATTCCATTGCCTTTACTGTTTCCACTTTCCGAGAACACTTCGACACAAAATTCTGAAATGCATTGCAAACGCTGTTTGTTTATGTGGTGTTGATGATTTTCTTTCAACAATATTGGTTTAACGACTGAATTAGTATGATTTTACACTTCATTTTAATATATTTAATAAGATTCATGACAAAAATAGCGGTGCAAATTGAAAAATATCTTATTTTTTTGTTTTGTTTTGTTTTGCAAACGCAGGTTGGTATTTCTTGAGCAATAGGAAATGGCAAACGCAGGTTGCGAGAATATTCAAAGGATAATGAAACGCACACTGTACACATTTTTGAAAGTCTTCTAAAATATGATATGGTTACAAATACGAAAATATTAACTATTCAACACAATATATGACTACGGAACTTCAATTGAGGACATTTAAACAGAGCGGAAATATGCTTATCAACACATTAAGTACTGTTACAAGTATATTGAACCACAACGTGCGTTGCCTCCTTTAAGCGGACCTCGAATGACGCTAAACGCGCCAAAACTCACGAAAATCCCGTGCATTAGTAAACACGCATGTTTATTGAACTGTGACGAAAAGAATAGCAGATAGTGTGTCACATCCAATCACTTGCGTTTCATATCTCTTTTGGTGTAGTCTTTAAAACTTTATAAAAACATTTTAGAAATATATTTTAACAAAAAGTAATTCTTTCATTACAGAAACATGACGCTCGTGTGTGAAATCTGTGGAAAGACATTTAAATCGAAGTGGGGGTTAAAGCTTCATGATAAGCGCCACAGAGGGACTGGACGATTCGCCTGTTGTGGAAAAACATTTTACACAAAACAGGCGTTCAACAGACACAGGTTTGTATTTTTTTTGTTTTTAGTACAATGCTAGGTTCTGTCGGTTTAAAAATCAAGATACAATTCAACATAGGTCATTGCATTCTGAGCGAAAGTATGTTTTTATAACCTAGTTGCAAAGCACTATTTAAAATGTTTTGAATGGTGTTTTCGAAAAAAGCCGGCTTTAAAACACTTAACACATTATTACTAGTGTGGTGCATATTGGTGTGCTCATTATAGTATTTAGTTTTTAACGACCATAATTGTCCAGATAAATTTCAATGCAAATTGTCACTGAACAATTGGAATTTACACCGTATAAATCCAGAATGTACGCGTTCCGATACTTCACGTATGTAATTGGACCCTTAAACATATTATTTAATGCGTATTTTGGATTTTGAAATGCGTAAATACGCGTTAACGCGCCTTATCTGGAGCGCTTCTGACGACCATCATTTTGTTAAGTTCCACATTGTTATGGATAATATTCTGTGTGTATTTTTCTGTATTGAATAATAATTCAACAGTTCCATTTGTTTTTGTTATATAGATGCAGCATTCATGGTGTTGAAAAGCCGTTCCCCTGTGAACAATGCGGCAAAAAGTTTTCAACCAAAGATGACCTGAATCGTCACGTCCGGAGGGAGGTTGCTGCAAAGCAATTTACCTGCTCAATTTGCAATGCAACGCTCCGGGAGAAAATTGACCTTCAGGCCCACCTTGCCACCCACAATGGAGAGAAAAACTTTGCTTGTGATATGTGTGAAAAGAGGTACAGGCACCGCAGTAGTCTATCAAAGCACAGATCTGCAAAGCACCGGGCCTAGTCATCTGTTGCATGACGATGATAAGACCAAGAATTATTTTTAATTCTTACCAATGTGCCGTGGTTATTTTCTTAATTATTGAAAATACAGACTGTCATACAATAATATATAGTATTACGCGTGTTTTTGCGTCTTAAACATTGTGTTTCATATCGTTTATCTTGTGTTGTTTTGTTTGATATTCCTGTTTTTAATAAGATTATTGTTGTAATATTTATCATTCTAATTTAAAATGATTATGATAATGGTTGATCTCATACAAATTATTGTGTTCATTATTGCTCATCTGTGATTACTGTTGATCTCAGCCCATGAATTGTGATTTATATTGATTATCTGTGATTATTGTTGATCTTATCAAAATAATTGTAATTTATGTTGATTATCTGTGAATTTTTTATCTTAACCTATTAATAGTGATTTATATTATCTGTGATTATTGTTGATCTTATCAAAATCATTGTGATTTATGTTGATTATCTGTGATTAGTGTTGATCTCAACCGATTAATTGTGATTTATATAACCAGTGATTATTGTTGATCTTTTCAAAATCATTGTAATTTATGTTGATTATCTGTGATTATTGTTGATCTTTTCGAAATCATTGTAATTTATGTTGATTATCTGTGATTATTGTTGATCTTTTCAAAATCATTGTAATTAATGTTGATTATCTGTGATTATTGTTGATCTTTTCAAAATCATTGTAATTTATGTTGATTATCTGTGATTATTGTTGATCTCACCATATCCGCTGGAATATACATTTGAGCCGCGCTCTGTGAAAAGGGGGTTTAATGCATGTGCGTAAAGTGCAGTCCACATAGGCTAATCAGGGACGGCACTTTCCGCTTTTATGATATGTTTTGTTAAAAGAAAGTCTCTTCTGAGCAAAAATCGAGTTTATCGGAAAGGTTTGTCCCTAATTAGCCTGTACGGAATGCACAGGCTAATATGTGACGACACCTTACGCACATGCATTAAACCCCCTTTTCACAGAGCGAGACTCATTTGTAATCTGCGATTTTTGTTTATCTATTTCGAATCAATATGATTAAAATATATTTTTGGTGAGTTAGCTTTTTGTCTCATTGGAATCATTGTGCGAATTGTCAACAATTACATGTAAATCTGTAATTCCTTCTCAAGTTGCACATAGGCCAGTTTAATGTTTTGCGTATAAGCTATTATTGCGATACGGGATATTCTTTGCAGCAATAAAACAATTAATCTGCATATGTTTGGTTCGTTTTGTTGTTAAAGACACTGATCTTGTTTGCGTTCAACCGCTGGGTTTTTCAATGTTTTTCACAGTATAGTTAGACTTATCTCGGTGAAGTGTACTTTGTCATGGATGTAGTATGCCTTCAGCTTTATTTTAAGTATTATCTCCAACAATCATATTGTAAGATTGTCAGGATTCTCACGTTACACATAAAGACATTATATTGTATGACCAATATGAAGACACTAGTGATTTGCAAGGCGCCCATGTAAAGGTCAATAGTTATTATTATATTTAAAGTTTCGGATCAAAAGATAATGGTATACACCTAAAATGAAAACTATGTCTTGCAGAATAAGAGGAATCGATTGTTTTATTTGCTTCATGATACCTCTCTCCTTATAGGTCCACATTATTTATCATTATGCAACTAAAAGAAAGATACCTTTTTTTTAATTAACAAGATACAAGATACATGGCATTTTTTAGAAACTGTAATTTTAAAACTTGAAACAAATAACAGCAAACAAAATAAAGTTAGATCCAATATGTCTGTTGTTGTTTCAAATCCCCCAAAAAGGTTGAATATACCGGTAGGCCTCGTTAAATGAAGCATCCCACAGCGTCAATATAGGCAGCATATTATACGGCCCCAATATTGGTAGCTCCTCAATGCATAAACATAGAAAGAGCAACACAAAATCAAATTCAGTAGCATTACACGGAATCAATATAGGTAACGTTGGTTAACGAATATCAAAAATGACAGCTGTCTTTTAAAGAACTACAAACTGTCGTATGATATTATGATTTCCTTTTACGGGTCAATGTCAATTCCCATTTTTGATGTTAGAAGCATTTTGCTGTCATTTCGTCTTGCCCTCTCCCATCGGACACCCAACGTTCCCTTCTGGAGAGCGTTTCTGCTTGTTGACACGGTGTCAAATTTTCGTTTAGGTTCCTTCCGTTTTGGAATGTCAAATTCGTGGTCCCTGAAACATGATATTTGTTATCGAAAACTATTTATTTTACAACATTTACCATCTTATTTACTGAGAGCGAGTTTTTCAGCTTGACATCATCCGAAGCAAAGACAATAAAATGTAATCACAATTTATGTCGAATCATGAATTATTAACAGTACTGAGTATCATTTTCAGGCAATTATGACCCCTGTACTCGTCGACGGTTCGAACCCGTGTCCTAGACTCTTAGTGAATACATGAAATTGATCTTCTTCAACTTGGCAATTAACCTTTTTGACGACAGATGCAAATTAATCCTGTTGAATATTACGTATTGATAAGTTTATATAACGAATTTCACATTTTAGGAAACATCTGCATTAGACACATATAATCCTCTTCATTACAATGCATTTTCTGAGCACGTGCCTCAGTGTACAAAGCATACCTTTAAAATAAAATAAATGTTGACTGTCTCCTGGCAATTAAATAATGATTCATTTTAAAAAGACTTTTGTTGTAGACATCTCTAAACCTAAAACATTTTTAAATAATTTTAAATCACAGGATCTTGGCTTACTTTAATCTTATTTTTCGAATGATGTCATTCTGCTGTTGCGTATTGCATCCGTCACTGTTGGTCGGCTGTGCAGTGCTGCTCTCAGTTGATCCAGTCAAGCCATACACATGGGAGCGACTAGTACGGTAAAAAAACTTCCTGAAATCATAAAATTTGATTTAGATTATTTTCTGAAAGCCAATGTGAACACAATCGGTTTGAATTATATCATACCTATATATTTTGGTATGCCATGTAAACGATATTCTTCAAATACCTGATTATTGATTGACATTAGACCGCGTTACACGAAATTCGGATAATATGGGCGATATTTGAATAATAAAATATCGCGCGTCGCCGCGACTGTCGCGCAAAATATCGTGTATCGCTTCGTGTGTCGTGTGTCGCCCTTGATGAAAGAAGGGCAAGAATATAGATGTCACTATCCGGATTCCGTAATCTTAACCAACCTGCGTTTGCCATAATCCAGCTTCAGCAAACTGCGTTTGCTCAACCAACCCGCGTTTGTAAATTTTTGAAATAGCAAGAACTGCCCAAATTAAATATAACAACAACAACTTATATCGCAAATACAATAAATCATCAAAAATTAAGCATCGTGTGCTCTCATTTTTCTAGAAATATGATTTATTCGTGAATGGAAAGTAAAAAAATATAAAATCAAACTGCGTTTGCATCGAAAATCTAAAGTTTGTGTCGAAGTGTTCTTAAAAACTGCAAAGCTTTGAAACAAGTGCAATGCGTCTTAATATGCGAAAAGGTATGAAGCATGTCATAAGCTTTGTATTGTCCAGAAATTTTAACATATTCTCTATAAAAAGATGAAAATTACCTGACGGAGCGGGATTCCTGATGTAATTCAACAACCTGCGTTGACTTTTGTGGTCACGTGACAAAAGTTGTTCATCCCCGGTGTGAAATATCTCATTGTGTTAAACCGAAGGGATTTAAAATTCTAATTTCAGTGTAATTTGACAAATTGTGTGTATTTTAAACTGCGATAGGGCATCAGCACAATGAAAATGGTAATAACAGAAAATCGTGCTCTCCCGAAGTCTTATGTCCTCAATGTTCTGGTGATGGTCATCATTGAAGAACCTGCCAATGAGGCAGTGGACTTCGGAAGAAGGGCGGATGCCTGGCAACAGGAGAAGCCTCGGAGAACAGTTCTTCCAAGTTAACATTTATATATGTATATGTGTGGTAAAATATGTTATTGTCGTTGTGGGGTTTTTTGCAATAATTTTGTAGTGCGTTCTAATGCCTACTGTTATTTTTCTTGTTATTTCATATTATAAAATATGCCTTAAATGAAATAAATTGTGGAAAAATAAATAAACAATAAAATAAATAGTAGTATTTCAATAGCTCAAAAGTAGTGTGTATTTTATAAAAGAACATGAAGAGAAGTGGTTAAATAGCTCTAAAGTATTGTACATTGTGATTAAGAAAAAAAAAAGAAAATAAATAAAACATTGAAAGCGAAATGGGCACCCTTCCGTACCAACCCCCATTCCGCGATGTCATGCCGCTGTGACTGACCAAATTCCTGGGGAAATGCCTGTATATATATATATATATATATATATATATATATATATATATATATATATATATATATATATATATATATATATATATATTTATTTATTTATTTATATATATATATTTATTTATATAAACCATATATTCCAGTTTATACCGGGTACGTCTTATTGAACCATGTGACAAATATAAAACGTAGGTAAAATAAGCTATTTAAACCAGATATAAATTTCAAGGTTTAAATACACCTGAACATGTATATTGAGAACAGTGTACTATATAAGCGCGTGCGCACATAAATCAAACGATATTTATAACTACCAATAACTAAAAATAACTTATCAGACATTTTCCTTACCTACTATTGATCACTCCTTAGTGGAAGAAACGCTAAAGCAATTTACTGTAAAGCAAACGTATTTGATATTTGAAATATGTAATTAGTAATTTGTAGTTATAAGCTCATCTTTTTTTTAGCAAACTTATATACCAAAACTTATCAAGTTAAAAACGTATACAAAGCACACTTTATGTTTGAGTGTTCTTATCGCCATTCTTATGTTAAACCACAATAAAAAAATTAATAAACTAATCTGTATCATGTACAGACTGTTAACATGAGTTTGGCAGTAGTGAGGGAAAACAACACCATATATTAAAATTGTATGACATTATATGATAGCCACTCGATTTTCAGCATCTGTGGCGAAATCTTATTATTAGAACTAATTATGGCATTTTTGTGTAAAAAATACTCAATGGAACAACAATTTCATGAATAAAACAACGAAAAAAACACTTATATAACTTGGTCGACCACATTTAAACTCATGTTGTTATCGGTTTTCGGTCATGGAGAGCATTCTTTTGATAATAAAAACTAACATGGTCATTAAAATATAAACACTGTGCTGGTGGTGGTGGTGGTGATAGTGGTAGTGGAAGTGGTGCTGGTGGTTGTATCGTTGGTGGCGGCAGTGGCGGCGGTGACGGCTGAGCCGCGTTGGCGGCGTTGGCGGCGTTGGCAGCGTTGGCGGCGTTGGCGGCGTTGGCTGCGTTGGCGGCGTTGGCGGCGTTGGCGGCGATTTTCATTCGTGGTTGCGCCACTCGCAAAAATATTATTTTCTATGATCACTCGTTAAAATAAAATTGATTTTCCAACGAATCCAACACATATCCTTTATATCTTGCTAAGTATAATTACTACATGGCCAGCAATGAACCCAGCTTTAATATTTTCAGCTTGAATTCTGCAAGATCAAAGTTATTCTACTGTTCAAAACGAACTTGTTGTGAATGTGCATATTCGAGTTAATTTGACATATCTTGTCGAAGAGAATATGCAATCTATTACAATGTAACTATATAGCTTTAAGTTAATTTCAAAATAGGAACGGTGTCATGTCGTATCAGTGTATGCATATCAAACGTGACCATATTTCCTAATCAAATTGAGATACTCTCTTCACAAAACTTAACAGTGCGCGAATATGGCATCAGTCTTATCATATAATGTTCAAGCTTCTTAATTATATGCTTGATGCGCATACTTGATCTTGTGCAGTTTTTTTTAAACTAAACTTACTGCCAAACTTTTACCGATTACCCCGTTAAATGATAACAACTTTCTAAGTCGACAAGTCAAATAGGCAAGATTAAATCCTGCTTTACCCGATACAAAAAAGTAACAAATCTGATTTTCATTGTTTAATTTTCCAGTATGCTGTCGATTACTGTCCCGGCGGCAAGGCATATAAGTTGGCAAGAAAATTTGACTCTTGCTTTTATTTTGAAACTGCAGGTGTGATATAAAAAACGCTTCTAAGTGGATTTAACACGATTCATCCAAGTTATTTTGTTGCTATAAACAAATAAGTTATCAGTTAACAGCATCCGAAATGTTCTTGTTTCGAGAAAAGAGTTTCTGATACGTGAAAGTGAGCTACATCTAACAGGCAATCGCTACAGTAGACGTTATTTTTGCATCACCACTGTGTTTTCCATACATTAAACATAACAATAAATAAAGGACATACCAAGTAAAATTCCGGTTTGGATACTCGTTCTCGAAAATAATATGATTTCGATGACAGGACATTTGAAAGCGAACGGTATATTCACTGTTCTATGCGTCTATGCTTATTTCCTGCGTTGATTTCGCAGTATCAACATTGTCAGTGGTTTTATATTCTTGAGGAAGGATAATTATTTTCATAACACTATTTCGCATAGTCGAATCGTCCGAAATCGTTTAGTTTCAGGCGCAGGCAATAACGGCACAGGATAATATTACGTATGTGTATGTCTGTATGTACACAACAACCATGGTACCCATGACGAACACACTTTCTATAAAAACATTTGATCGGTTTCGTGTGGTGGACTATAAGAGTAATTAAAATACATGTTGTCCGAAAATATGTAAGAGCTAGTTATCAGTACGTGTTTATAAAATGTTTCTAAGATTTTATCTGGATTAGTTCTTGGTTTTCCGATACAATCAGCAAGTACACCTGGTTCTTTGTTCGTTTCACATTGTGTTTATTTTAAATAATTATGTTATTCGCTGCAAATGCAACCACGTAATCCACCCGTAGCGTATGTTTTTACTTAAAGACACCATTATATGCAAGCACGGGTATATGATTGACTTTAATGTTTTTGTCTACAGCAATCAACCCTAAATGGGCATAATACATGTATAAAAACGCGTTATAGCGAGCGTGTGTCTTTGGAACAAGGCGCATTAACTTGTTTAGTACTGATAAAACATAACTTTATGTGTATGACGCGAGATTAATGAGCTGATGATGGTTGCATCATTGATTTAAACTTATGCTACCTTTTACTGCATGCACTTAATCTGAATTATTTACTCCTGGGATCTCTGAATCTCAGACATAGTCCAGTACAGCTGCAACTGTGGCATAAGTTTACAGACGGTCGCATTCATAGCGCATTGTATCTCATGGTATTTTTGCAATTTATTATGATATTTTTTACAAATAATGAATATTTTTATTAACAATAATGTGCCTTAAACAATAAAATACATACTTAATATTGTGTTTGCACCTTGTCGTTTGATAATGCAATTATCTACGTTCTTTTTCGAGTTAATTTTTTTTTCAAAATTGAAGATAAATGTCAATATCGGCCCTATACATGTATTCAAATAAATACGTAAACATGAAAAATCAGTGCTTATTATTATTTTTTGTATAAATTCCCATTACGCAATTCAATCCATCCTTACTTGTCCTTAACTGTCCGCAATATTCCAGAACTATATTCAACAACGCGCGCAGTGTTTGTGTTGTTTTTGTTTTTTCTGTTGTTTTTTAATTTTAATAAAGTCAAATTATACCATTGCTTATATTTATCACCTGGGAACCGTTTTACTAAGCAACTTACGCAAGTTTTGACTTACGCATATATTTTAAAATAATTGAATTTCATTTATATCACATTGATGCAAATTAATTTTTACTTGCGATGTAACATTTTATTATGGATTTTATTAAAACATACAATATGTCAATGTAGCAAGAATTTGAAGGCAAAACTTGGCACACTTGTGGGGCCCGGTGGGCCACGCATGCCCCAAGTTCGAGCGCCCGTCCCGGTGCCGTCGTTTCCGGTGAAACTGCTGCGGAGCAGGCGCTTACGGGCCCGTATGAATTTAAAATATGTGCGTAAGTCTACGAATTGCGTAAGTAGGTTAGTAAAACGGTACCCTGGGCTATAAGATTAGCCTTTGATTTTGATCACCGTTTCGTCAATCGTTCTTATGTACAAAGAATTAAAAACTTCTCGGAGAGATAAGTGCGAATTCAGGCTTCCATTATGGGGTAACTGGGCCAATACGTTGTGCTCTAAAAGCAGGATTTCGTACGTTAAGCTGGTTATCGTATCAGAATTTACGCTGGTAAAAGTGCCAAAAGTAAATTCGCGCTCTCACACAAAATATTTTGTATCCGCACCTGGTGCATTGCTCAGATAAGATATTATTATTTGATCAAAGTGTTACTTGTAAACCATCTATAAAATATGTGTATAATTTTCGATCATATGAATTTTAGAAACGTATTTATACAAACAGTTTTTCTTATGGTTAAAGTGTATTGTCAAAAAATACAGAAACGAAATGGGAGTCATTATTAACAAATTCTAAGTTGAATCAAATCAGCTTTTGATTACAATTGTAGGTAATATTTCATTTTGTTAGAGTAATAAATACCACTTTAAGCGTGTTGTTCATTTCCGCATACAGTTCATCAAAAAATATATGTCAGAATGCGACGAAACTTGGCACACTTTTGCGGCCCGGTGGACCACGCATGCCCCAAGTTCGAGCGCCCGTCCCGGTGCCGTCTTTAGGAAAAAATACACCAAATCTTATTATCTCAAACGGCCGTCAGTATTTAAATAAGTAAGCCTTATGAGCACATGTAATAAAGATGTTCTCATTAAGTTATCTGTCTTTGTGAAAGACGCTCTGTTAAACATGAAATCCATATTGAATGTTGTTTAGAATACCAGCTGAAATGTTATGTTCCGCTGGATTGGTTGTGTGTTTGTTTATCTGATTGTTTGTTTGTGTTATGTATATAATCCTCATAATGCAGTTCCAGTACATGTAACAACATGAGGTGAAATAGAAATGTCTGCTTGTGTTTCCGCATCTAATGCATATGTGTTAAAATTATTATAATGATCCGTATCGACTCTACTTTATTATCCATCTTTCACATTTCTCTAGACGACTAAAGAAATAATTAATATCTACTCTTATAGAAATGTTAAATATACGTGTCTGTTTAATTTGTTGCCATAGTGACATTATCAAAAATGTGCACTATCTATTAGTATTATAAGCATATTCATCCACATTATATGCGTAAGATAATCCACTGTCCATTTTGGTTCCTGCAAACAAACTAACTATTGAACATTTTACGAAATGTATACGGTAGACAGACCATGATTTCTGGTTTATCTAACAAGATACTTGATTTATGAGATTAAGAGGTTTAAAATGACAAGATCTGTATACAGCAAGAGGCAACAGCACACCTAGTATTTCACCATATTATTGTTTAATTTTATGACAACAGAGACTGCATCAGTCTAAACAAAAACTAACTGTAATATAATAAAACCATGTCTTGACAAACTGAAGACTTTTCTTCCGTGCTGCACCTATGCGGCTTTAACACCGCACCTTACCGCCACCGTAACAACGTAATTACATAATTAATAACATATCGCCGTGTTAGGGGTCGTTAAAACAAGGTATGCATCGATATTCGGCCTTGTAACCAGTTACTGTGATAAATGTAATACATATGGCTGTACCAATGTATTGTGATGCAAACTATCAGCAGGAATGGGTGTATTGATAAAGTATCATAGGAATACATACTTATAGTTAAACACGTTTCGAGAAGGAAATTATAAATATGGATGGCATGTACAAATGGTTAAACAAACGTTACGGACCGACTTATATTTGACATTACTATGTACCCAATTTTATTGTTCAAGATACAGTACTTGTAAATAAGATGTAACATGGCAAATAAATATAGAATACAATGAAACTAAAGCAACTAACTAACTAAGCCTATACTAAGTTTTTGCAATAGTACTTAAATTGATAATGAAAATTATATTTAGCAATAAAGTAAGGTTTGTAATGGACATTCTCTACCATGCGAGCAATCCTAAAGCATCAAATACTGTGACAGTTTATGTGACAATGAATTAACGATAATGGCTGTGTATCTGCCAGTTCTAGGTAAACCTATTTTTACAATTTTACTGAGAACACTATTAATTGCAGAGCATTGACTATAAGCATTTTACAGACAATTTAAATCGCGCTATTAAACAGCGCTTTGATTAAACGTTTTCTACAACTTAAACAAACAAATTCGTGTAATATTGACTGCCGCTGTAACTTAAAAGTTTGTCATTAACATTTTTGTTAAATATCAATCAAAGTACAAGTGTCTGAAAAAGAAGAAATTTTTTCTGATATATGTTGTTTATATCCATGTTACCAAATGTTCAGATGTATTTGCGCATTTATAATTTATTTAAAATAAACAAACCGACCCATGAACCGACATCGTTAACTCCAGTTACACTCTACGACCTGGTAATTGACGAGTTTTAAGGTTTTCAAATAGATTAATAAAAAAAACATACAAAGCATGAAAACTATATGTGTAAAAATGATAAACGTGACGCAATTAATAAGGAAACCAGAGGAAAGAGATATCCTACGGAGTCAAACACAAATTATGAGACGGCAATAAATCGATGAGAATACATGAGCCTCGCTCTGGGGAGGCCGAGCTTCATTCTCAAGGAGCATGTGTCGCCCCAGGGAGGCCGAGCTTCATTCTCATGGAGCATGTGTCGCCCCAGGGAGGCAGAGCTTCATTCTCATGGAGCATGTGTCGCCCCAGGGAGGCCGAGCTTCATTCTCAAGGAGCATGTGTCGCCCCAGGGACGCCGAGCTTCATTCTCAAGGAGCATGTGTCGCCCCAGGGAGGCCGAGCTTCATTCTCATGAAGCATGTGTCGCCCCAGGGAGGCCGAGCTTAATTCTCATGGAGCATGTGTCGCCCCAGGGAGGCCGAGCTTCATTCTCAAGGAGCACGTGTCGCCCCAGGGAGGCCGAGCTTCATTCTCATGGAGCATGTGTCGCCCCAGGGAGGCCGAGCCTCATTCTCATGGAGCATGTGTCGCCCCAGGGAGGCCGAGCTTCATTCTCAAGGAGCATGTGTCGCCCCAGGGAGGCCGAGCTTCATTCTCATGGAGCATGTGTCGCCCCAGGGAGGCCGAGCTTCATTCTCAAGGAGCAAGTGTCGCCCCAGGGAGGCCGAGCTTCATTCTCATGGAGCATGTGTCGCCCCAGGGAGGCCGAGCTTCATTCTCGAGGAGCAAGTGTCGCCCCAGGGAGGCCGAGCTTCATTCTCATGGAGCATGTGTCGCCCCAGTCCGCAATCGCTTATCAAGAACAAAACTTTCGACTAAACCTCAATTCCGCTAAAAGAGACTTTTTGCAAACACAAATACCATAACAGAGGAAAGTATCGCCCATGATTAACCTGTGCAGTATAGGACGACACTTTAAGCACATGCATAAAGCCTGCACATGCATATATATTTCTTCTCATTGGATAAAAAGCTCTAGTCACGAAAATAGTATCAGGTATGGGAATATGCGATTCAACTTTGTCGAGAGATTCAAATACATGTATATGTGATCCTTTTTAAAATACAACATATGTGTCTTTTGCAGATATGCAGATTTGCTCATGTATGTATCGTCGTGCATAAGAAAAGATAACAGATACATAAAAAAGCAACATACAACAAAAACCAATGTTGCTAAATTTTATGCGCAACGTAAATGTAGTCTTCTGAATTATATTCATGGTCCAAACAAACAACTGGAAAAGAGGTCGTGCCCTTTTTATAAGGGTTTGTTAGGGATGCCCCCACTTTTACATGTTAGAACCTTAATGGTGCAATTTAGGGTACAATAAACAATATTTGTTAGCTATTCGTTTTACATGATTTCAGAACACAATATAAACATGACAAATGATTAAAATAATGTATTATTACCAAAATAAATAGTTCCATTCTTAATAATATGTAATAAAATACACATAACCGACAGATCTGAAAACACCCATTAACCAGTTCCTTTACTTGGCTAAATGGAAATTGCTTTTTTCATTCCATTGAGATTTCGATTCAACTTCCAAATACGTTTTTATTCCATACCGTGACGCAGATTAATCTGCATTGATCTTCTTTAATCCTAAGAACTTCCAAGCAATTTTGACAAGTGTACATGACTATCCACACTAACGTTAATGAGTTTCTTTTGAGTCCGACTCTAAGACTAATACGTAGTGTGGTTATTATAGGATTTAAACATTATCACAATATTTAACTTTTTACGCCCCCGGTAGGGTACGTGGCATATAGCAGTTGAACTGTCTGTCTGTCTGTCTGTCTGTCTGTCTGTCTGTCTGTCTGTCTGTCTGTCTGTCTGTCGGTCGGTCTGTCTGTCTGTCTGTCTGTCTGTCTGTCTGTCTGTCTGTCTGTCTGTCTGTCTGTCTGTCTGTCTGTCTGTCTGTCTGTCTGTCTGTCTGCTGCCTGCCTGCCTGCCTGCCTGCCTGCCTGCCTGCCTGCCTGCCTGCCTGCCTGTCTGTCTGTCTGTCTGTCTGTCTGTCTGTCTGTCTGTCTGTCTGTCTGTCTGTCTGTCTGTCTGTCTGTCTGTCTGTCTGTCTGTCTGTCTGTCTGTCTGTCTGTCTGTCTGTCTGTCTGTCTGTCTGTCTGTCTGTCTGTCTGTCTGTCTGTCTGTCTGTCTGTCTGTCTGTCTGTCTGTCTGTCTGTCTGTCTGTCTGTCTGTCTGTCCGAAAACTTTAACATTGGCCTTAACTTTTTCAATATTGAATATAGCAACTTGATATTTGGCATGCATGTGTATCTCATGAAGCTGCACATTTTGATTGGTCAAAGGTCAAGGTCAATGTCATCCTTCAAGGTCAAAAGTAAAAAAATACAATTCAAAGGAAGTAAAAAGCTTTAAAAGGGAGATACTTTCTAAACCTGCCAAATGATATATTGAAATTTTATTTAAAAGCGGCACAATAGGGTGCATTGTGTTTCTGGCAAACACATCTCTTGTTTTTATTATAGCGTATGGATGTTGTATTGATCTCCGCTTTTCTGTCCGTCCGTTCGGCTACTATCTCCTCCTACACTTTTAACACTAGAACCTTGAAACTAACACACATGGTAGCTATGAGCATATGTGCCACGGTGACGGAATTTTGATCTGACCCCTGGGTCAAAAGTTATGGGTAAATAAATGGGATAAAAAAAAACACATTTTACTAACAACATGCGACGCACATGATAATAACTTATGACCCAGGGGTCAGATAAAAATTCCAAATAGTGCACCGTCGCACATATGCTCATAGCTACCATGTATGTACGCTTCAATGTTCTAGTGCTTATAGTGTAGGAGGAGATAGTGGACAACCACGCCCACCCACAATTTTGTTTTTACATAACTTCTTCATTTATTCACCTATTGGCTTCAAATGAATACTGAACATCTCTTATGACAACACGGTCTATCTCGACCATCCATGCCCACATTACCCACCCCAGGGCCATTGATAAAGGTAAAGGCAGCTTGGTTCCCGTCCTCTTTCAAATTTATCGAGAGGTCCACGGGTACAACTTCCCCGTACCCCCAAATTGTTCGTTCCCAAAATGTTTCGTACCCCAATTGTGTGTTCTTACCCAAAAGTTTTTTCGCTACGCCCTCGTGGTTTAATTACTTCGCATCGGAACTCCAAACCGATGGTTATTACCACAATAACCAACGCTTACACATCGATTATTTCTTAAATTACAGTGCAAGCATGCCATATTAAGTATTTCAACAACATTACAATATAATTGTAACCCCCATGGTATTCGAATATACGGGAGTGCATCGGACACGATTGTTTTATAAGGATGTCTATAAGGTCGATATCGACTAAACATAGGAATATATTCGAATAAGTGTTTTATTAAATGGTTTCTCAACACATAAACACGAATAAATTATGTTTTTGTAAAATTATGCAAGGTTGTCACCGGGAGCGTTTTTAGCAGGCATGCTACTCATTATTAGTTATTCAATCTTATGGAATGAAATATACACGATGTACCGCCATACGAATTCACATAGTCAATAAGGCAACTGAAATGTTGTAAACTGTTCATGGAGCTTTTTCGCCGCGCTCTGGGAAAACTGTGCTTAATGCATCTACGTAGTGTCATCCCAGATAAGTCTGTACAGTCAGCACAGGCTAATCATGGACGAGACTTTCCGCTTTTATAAAATTTGTCGTTTAAAGGAGGTCTCTTCAAAAAGACAACCCAGTGTAGGCGGCAGTGTAGTTCCTGTTCAGCAAATACGGATAGCACATGCAAATCTTGGATGGCACTATACGCCAATGCATTTAGCCCAGTTTTCCCATCAGTAGTTTTCATGTTTTGTACATTTTGTGCATTGTTATTGATTTGCTCAAAATGTGAAACGTAAACAAACTTTACATTAGTAATCTGTATAAAAATAGTATATTCCCATACGCCTTCAATGCCGATACTTATGTGGTGTATATATATGGTTGCCTTTCGGTGATAAAAGTATACATTCACTTGGATTACTTTTTATAATTTCAAATACATGTATCGATAGTGTTTATCCTTGAACTATGAGCTTTCATCTATAGATTTACTTCCCTACTAAATAATTGTTATTATGCAGAAATATATTATATGCAGACAACTCAGTTTTAAATTTTTACGATCATTACTTTAATGCATACACAAACCGAACGACTGTTACTTAAACCGCAGTGTTTTATTTTGATGTATTGCAGGTGTTTGATTGCTGTCAAAACTGTTGTTATCGTTGTTGATTAAATGAATTAACCACTGGAAATCAAACCCCTTTAAAACGTTGGTAATTGCTATCGTCTTATCATAAATCTATATACATGACTTGTTTAAGTTTTCGAACGACCATGTGTTCGCATCGTCACTTATTTGTTGGACTTCATCACTATACGTAAATGTGATAAACTTTCTTCTAGCTCTTACTGTGCCTTGTCGTTATGGATGCTTTATTATAGCATATTTGCATGACAAGAACACACCAACAAACGTGACATTATCATTTGTTAATCTGATTGTATTCAATGTTAAGTGTTAATGTAAAGTAGTCAAAGTGTATTTGATTAACCATGCACAAAATACATGGATTATATAAAGTCAAGCAGAGTCTTTCTTTAAACGACAAATACAATACACACAGAAAGTGTGGTTCGTGATGAATCCCTACGGACATACATGCTAGTATTGCACGACACTTAACGCATATATGCATTAAACCATTTATGCCTAGTGGACTCTCCCATCCTTCATAATTGGATCAATTTATTTCCAAAATTAGGGATGTTTGGTATATTTATTTCTATAATAAGAACATTTCTTACAGAAATTCCTGTAAGCAAACAGCGCAGACCCTGATAAGACGCCACAGCATGCGGCGTCTCATACGCTGCGGTGTCTCATCTGGGTATACGCTGTTTTCCAAAGCCTTTTTTTCTAGACGCTAGGCATAAAAGGGTTCAACCAACTATTTGATCGTATGAACAACAAAGGGAGCTAACCTTTGTTTACTACCACAATCAACACACTGTTGTTAAGAACTCCTGTCGTGGGAATAAAATCCACTGGAATGAACTTGGCATTATTGTTTGTGTAATTAGTTGTACGTATTTTGTATAATATATTTGTGTTCAGCCTGTATTACCTTATTGTTACACACATAGCGGTTAAACATTTTTTTAAATGTCTGTCACTTTTCATTGTTGGGTTTTACACGGATAAGACTGTTACGATTCGCCCAGCATAACTTTCCACAATGGTCATGTTGCATTATTTATCCAATAATGAATCATTAAAGTCCTCTTTAAGTTTCAGCCTATTTATTCGAGCTCGATGGTACAAAGATTCAACCTTATTGAGGCGCTCTTGGGTCCGTTTCCTGGGTAGAACCAGTACTTGGTATATATTGAAGAATCTAAAGAACGTTTGCTAATCGAGGGTAGACAATGCCAATCTGTGAAAATGTCTCTTTAAGAGATATACTTCGTTTTCCAATGAGTGCATTATGGACAGAAGTACAGATACATTGAACATATCTTTAATAATGTTATAAAAATCATTGTTTTAAAAAGCTTATATGTTGTTAACTATTTATCACTGCAATGATGGATTGACCATTTGTGAGTACTTGCATTCAAATGGAAGTCCATATATTCTCAATGAAATGTGCGTAGTACTGCCAACAGTTATCACGTATAAAACAGTCCTAATCCTGAATTATTGCCATTAGATCAAAGGGACATACCCAGGTACAGTAGAATGCAAAAACAGTTCATAACAAAATGTAATTATACTAATTAATCAACGGTCGAACGTTTAAACTATCGACCAGTTAGCGTTAGTAATAGTTTACAAAATGACAGAGCTGATGTTTAAAATTCGAATATAGACCGTACTTCCTTGAAACATTGGTTTGAAAGACGGAATCCATCTTTTGCAAGATATCCAGGTAACACATACTGTATCTGTAAATATGATCTATCTGATAGAAAGTGTGATACAGTGTATATAGTACCTTCCTAACTTATACGCTACTTTGTAATACCGTTTAATAGTTTACCCGCCATTAAACTATTGTTGTGAGTTCCCTACCGGAGCTTTACCACAGGCTACTACCGATGTTTTCTCCGACCGTTCTGTCTAACTTGCATTTTGTCCGTCCATGGTTCCAAGGAGCGGTTTTTAAACTTGCTGAACATACTCATCGATTCGTCAGCAAAGCCGTCTGGGCGCAAAACTTAAACAGCTTGAAATGTTCACAATATAGTATCACCTAACATCGGAATACATCTTAAACATGATTCTATTAGAATCCATGATTCTTATTTTCTTGGCAAAGGTCCAATATAAGGCGACTATTGTTGAAATAAAATTACTTAATAGTTCAATACTTGTAATTCGAAATGTGATCTAACATACGAAATGCTATTACTTTAATTGTGTGATTTTACATACACACACATTTCTAACAAAGTTCAACAGTTATATATTTATAACAAACAAATATAATCACTGTTTTGACTAATTGGACATTGCTTTGATTAAAAAACTGATACATGTAAAGGGAAATTACTTTCATGGCAATGCACCAAATTTTATTTGAAAGGTTCACCGCGGTATGAGGCTACTTGGCTGAGCTACTGTAAAAGCCTGATTTGCAAAATACTTTTTTTTTTAAATATAATGATTATTCGTTGATTCTTTCTGTTTGTATTAAATTACGTGTATACAATAACAATCCTCATAGATATAATTGTAGAGTACTTATTGGTTTGATGCCGAATAAAATACAATATAGCAGCAATAAAATGTATCGACTATTGAGGAAAATTAGGGAACCGTCTGTAAATTATAAATTAATTTATGTACAACCCTAAATTATAACTGAAAGGCCCTAATTATACCCGTACGACACTAAATCACAACTGTACGATCCTGATTAGTACATGAACGACCATGATTAATACCAGTGCGACCCTGAATCATACATGTACGACCCTGATTGATACACGTAAGAACCTTATTTATACATACATGTCATGTACGAACATAATCATACCTGTACGACCCTGGATAATTTATAAATTAGCTTGATTTATACATGATGTAAGACTTTGATGTATACATGCATGACGCTGGTTTAGACATGTACGACCCGGATTCATACTTGTATGATCCTGATTCATACATGTACGACCCTGCTTAATAAATGTACGAAGCTGATTAACACGTGTACGACCCTGATTCATACTTGTAGGACCCGGATTTATACATGTATGTGAACAATTCTGGGCTAACTGTACGCTGGAGCTGTTTAAAAAGGTTTATACCCACAGTGCTTTTGCATTTACTGTAACAAGACGGTTGAATATTAATTCAAATAATTTCCAGTCGAAACACTGTAATAATCTTCACAAATCTTTAAAACTCATAAAAGGTTTAATTAACCATATAAAAAAGTATTGTTCCTCAACATAAATAATCCACTTTAAAATGCAATTACTTCCATGGTCCCTATGTTTCATTGGATATTCCATATATGTTCAGTCGTTAGTTATACTTACTTACAATAGTTATCATTGAGATCTTTCGCTAACATTTAGTAATAACTTGATGTTTTTCTCAGCGTTTCCTTGGTGATACAAATGTGCGGCTTATCTTGTAACTTTTGAATTACAACGTCAATAAAACTGGATCCCGCAACTGTTTAGTGTCGTTGAAAATCGAATAATTATGAAGTTCTGTTTGATATTTTAATTACGAAATCATTATTATTTAGTGATTAAAAATTAAAAATTGAGTATCTCTTTGGGACTAAAGCATTTAATAACAATCTAATCAATATTCAATGGAATGAACAAGCGGATATTCGAATACCGATTTTGGTATTCGATGCCATCCCTATTGACAATACATTTCACACGTAGAAACAAACAATGAAGAGGTCACTGTCTTGTATCGGTCAATCTGAAGCATGCACCTCAACATACATGTTTACTGCTTGCCATTCACTTGTCGTGCATACACAACGAGCTGCAAGCACCCAGAAGCATGAGGATGTTGGCGGGTCAGCACCTTATAGACTGGGAACTGCCCTGCTTGAGGCGGAGGAAGCTGAGAAGAAAAAAATGGCGGTATCTCCCACCGACGGAGTAAGTCCGTCGCGTCCTTTTGCTTTGCCAAACGAGTTTAGACTTATTACCCGTAGCTACAGCCATCTCGTGTTGATTTCATCGCTGAAAGACGAAGCTGGATTGACTTCTCCAGACCAATACATATTACACGTTAAAACATACAATTGAATGGGTCACTGGCTTGCATCGGTCAATGTGAAGCATAAACTTTCGAAAACTCAAAAGACGTGTTAACTGGTCAATAAACAGCGAAAATGCGGTACTGCGAAATCATGTGTAACCTTATCGATATAACTATCGTTCGAAGCTTGAGTGATGTATTTTTTAAAACGATAAGCTTCTTTAAAAAATTGTTAATAGTTCCGCGCTATAACCTGAAATCAACAACTCGGACATCCGGAAATACGTGAAACTATGGGTTAAAACTTAAAAAATTTGTAAAGTTTCGCATTACTCTTTTTTTCATTTTGCGAAACGTACATCAATACTCCAAACATGTAAAACAATATAGACATGAACATGATAAACAGTTACACGTTGGCCTGAAACAAGGAAGTTTAAGAAGCGGACAATATTGTTGTAAACAAATTGTCATCTGAGATTCAGATGTCACACCAAAACAATATATCACGAGCCCATTCATTTCTATTTATAGGGACAGATCACGTTGCAGTTTCTGTCGCACTGTGCAAGTTAACAAGCTATTATAATATGTAACTATTTGTCGAGCGTTTACATACTCAAACAGGCGTTTGTCACTTTACGTTTAACAATTGACATACACTCTGCAAAAGTATGTAAGGATTTTCGATCGCACTGGATTCACAGCTTTCCTAACGCAGTTGATCAATTATTTCGCTACAAAATCAGGTAAAATTAATACTTTTTTTACTGTATGTACCTTTCTTTAGTTTTTGTTTTCCTTTCTTGTCTTTAATATAATCTTTTGCTATATGCTTCTTGATTAACATCCTTTTAGTTGAGCTTTATACTGCGTCTGTTAGACGTTGGTCATTTAAGCTACATACTGTGGTTGTTAAACAATAATTTTAAACTGACAAATGTCGTCCGTTGGTTTGAACTGAATGAACGGTTGCAAATGATTTCAGTTTCACAGCTAGAGGAATGTGAAGAATAAGAATTATCCAACGACAAGCATAATAAGTTTGGAATTAATTTATTGTTTAAGTTTGGCAAAAATATCTGTCAATGCTGAGTTTAAACAACAAATGCATAGTTATGTTTTCAAAGAAATAATACATTAACTAAAATCATACAATAACATTATGATAGCTTATATCCCACGACACCGGAAGGATGTGTTATAATAGGATCATGCCATCTATTTAAGACATATTTGTTAAATTAATATAGTTGTTAAATTAATAAAGACCCCGATACCGGAAGTACCTGATACAGTTCTTAACACAGAGAGCACTCTGGCACCGGAAGTCCATAACATATTCAATCAGTCTCTGATCAGCCTTGACGACGATAGGCGAAGGTAACACGAAGTCATGGAAACAAAGGCTGAAAATGTATGACAAAATGGCGAGTATCGATGTTCATACTTAAACGTCACAGGGAGGTGGGAGGTTGTTTTTTTTAAATAAATTTCTAAATAAGCAATGAATGCAACTTACTCAGCAATGAGACAACAGGGTAAAAAAAACGCACGTGGAAATGGAGCCCGTTCTATACTATGGTGCAGCGCCCATGCGGGAGAATAATTTTCATGAAAGTTAACTCTTGTATGACTGATAATTCGTATCTTGCGTAGGATAAAATGGTTTATTCTGAAGCGAATAAACATTAGTTATACAGGTTAAAAATATGTGATTGCCATGTTATAAATCCATACAAGTCATGACGGAGCCTGTTTCAATTAATTTCGCTTGATACAATGCCGCCTTATTTAAAAAATATGTATTTATTATTAGTCAGATTTCGAGAGTAAATTGTTTCGAACCATGTATATACATACGTTGTTAAACATGCACAGGTGACAAATCGTTTCTTATTGAAAGCTAACCTGGGCTGGAGAACAAGATAATGCATCGAATCTTATCCAAGGCCTTACCTGGGCATGTGAACAACATATTTGAATTATTTTTGATAATTATTATGTGCCTAATAATATATAAGCATATGTAAATTTGCTTACGTAGCCTCGCCTCATACGTTTTTTTTTTAAATTATGACTAGTGATTATAATAGTGACAAACTATAATTTTAAAATTTTGTATAAATGAAATTCATTCTGTCAGTTTGTTTTCCCGCATAATTTCAGTCATTAATGTGTAAGAATAAATTATTCAAGATGGGCGAGATATTTCATTCGTAAATTTAATGATGGTATGTTTACTGTCACTATCAAGTGTGATAAATTGATTGCACAATACACCTATTTATACAATATTTATAAACAATAACACAACCAAAAATACGAATTAATGTTATTGCCTATTAGATCTATAAGCCATACGTAAAATACACCATAATTCCGTCGACATTCAAAATCACGCCGACATATAAATGAGTTTTTGACAACACACGTTTGCTTTCAAAGGGACGTTTTCACGTTTTGGGAAATTGACACAATTTTTGTTGTGGTTATGATAGTTGTGAGGAAACAGTAATAATGAACATTTAACATGCTCTAAAATATCCATTATATGCATCTTTTGACGATTCAAAAACCTGAAACTACGATGACTGCTTCTATTTAGTATAAAATACATTAATACTTGTATGAGCACGGATGGCCGAGTGGTCTAAGCGTTAGACTTTTACTTCGGGGGTCAGTGGTTCGAGCCCAGTTGAGGGTTACTTTTTTCTTTCTTTTATTTTATCATTGTTTTTTACTGGAAGTTTGTATGTCCGATGTTTGCATTTATCAATATAAAAAAGTTAATAAAAAACTTCAATGTATGCCTAAATCTATGAAAATGTCCCTCTAATAATGTGAATGTATGAAGCGCCTCTTCATAAAATTACCTTTCATTAAAATTGACACTTCCCAATTTGAAATCAATAAATGATACGGTGTGCTGACCAAATATATCGGTAAAGATCAAGCTGTGATGCATTCATTATATTGTATAATGCAGAAAAAGGCTGTATTAAATATGTGTTACGTCGGCTTAGCGTCCCTTTGACCATTTGGTATAATCGATCTTTCTGTTCATATCACAGATGGCGGAAGGGGCTGTTCGACATTACACGGAATGGACTCCAAGGCTAATCAGGCGATCAAGGGTAAGTAACTGTGGCATTGTCTGGAGAATGCATTTATCACTACAGAAATATTGTGTCCCTGTCATAAACAGCTGACACTAGTTTAAGTTCTACTTCTTCTAGGGAGTTCATTCACCATGGTGATCAAATATGTTCAATCACGTATTTTCTACCATTTCCTTGAATATTTTCGATTAGCGGATCATTGGATAAACTTTAACTTTAACAAGCCGTATTCAAATAAAAGGCTAGATTGCACTTTACCGGTACGCAGTTGTTTACCACTATCGACAAAGCGGGGATTTGGGGGCGGTTGCCCCATATACTTAGGAAATATATCGGATAAAAAGGATTATTAGATGTTGCGTAAGTTGTTATGTGTTAGGTGTTAAGGGTTAGGGTTAGGGTACGCTGTTTGATGTTAAGTGTTGCGTACTGGTAAAGTGCAATTGTCCCAACTAAAAGATTCTTTCTTACTCTAATATACATATATGTTCCAATATGTCAGAGGATCTATATACCAGCAGCTAGAATGTAGTATTTGTAACTCAGACTGTTTGTTTGTGTAAGATCAAAATATATTTATAGGTTTGATTGAGCTAGACTCTATTTTAAAACATGTCTTGATTAAAATTATCGTATACCAAAACCAATGGGTTCATTTAAACTCAAAATAATCAATTTGTATATAAAAATATTAGAAACTGTATAAGTCGGTCCGTTGATGACGGTACATCTTATATAACGTTATATCAAACATCTAATTCCTTATAAATACACACAATCCAAGTTTTCGTTTGAATCTTCTCAGTACCTTTAATGAAACATACAACGGATTGTGTGAGCGATTCCAGTAGCATTAATTAAATTAATACTTTGTCTAAATTTACATAAGTATGCTATTGAATATAAAACAAAAGAGCCTCTTACAAAAATGATTATGAAAGAGATGCGAGATTTTAAGACAGATAAACTACAGAAAAAAAAACATGCTGCTGTATTATGTAAATTTAGTGAATGAATTCATTTTTTTTTATTTCGTTCCAGTATGCGTATGAAGATGAATCCCGGGAAACAAGCAACATTATGAATATCCTGGGGTATGGACCCGAGATCAGACAGAAACGCCGAGAACATTACATAGAGAGTGATAGGCTGATTAATACACTGGGAGAGGACTTTTCGTATACGTACATCACTGCGGGGAGCAAAGCGGAGGGACTGACCCGTTTATTCGAGAGCGATATTGACACAATACGTGTGTTACCATATGTTGTGTGTTTGGAAAACTGTTTTGACCAAAGCAATATTCCTTGTCACTTCACTATATTAGAAATAAATTTCCAAAACACTAGTGCGGGATATTGTAGAGTACTACTTGGGAGACTTGCTCCTGGATTCCATGCTGCTATTCCCGATTCCTTATGTGAAAATGAATATGGTAATCCTATTTTAAGCAGTGCACTATTTGTAGAATATTTCAGAAACGTACGGCATGCACCCGGTACGGTCCACCATCCACGTGCTGGTCCATCGTTGCCATGGTCTAATGGTTATTTTAAAAATGATACGGTACACGCCATTCGCTGTCACTGTCCAAACATATTGCAGACATGGGCTAATCGAACTCGTCACTGGCCACCATCAGATATTGTAGAGAAAGTGGTTGCGATGGGAGCTTTTGTTACTCCGATTGGGTTTAAAAGAAGCGAACACAACCATGTGGAATGGAGGATATGTTTTAATACTGGAGAGACGGAACTTGTCAATAATCTTAATGACACTCAGATCAAATTATATGTTTTGCTTAAAATGATCGCTAAGGATATACTGAAACCGCAGAAAAAAGAAATCACATCGTACACAATGAAGAATATCGTATTATGGCTAGCGGAGAACAACCAATCCTCTTTTTTCCATTCCGGAAGTTTGTTTCATTGGCTCCATGAGGGACTGGATATATTACGAACCGCTATATCCACAAGGCAACTGCCTTACTATATGATACCTGAGCGAAATCTTATGGCAACATCTGAACTGAACAATGAGCAGCAGCTTCTGTGGGGGAGGACTTTAAAGGACATGATTGCGGAAGGTCCGCGAATATTACTTAGGTTAGATAAATTCCGCAAGGCAGTTATTGGGTACCCGGAACCACTTCTGTGGTACAGCAAGATGAGGACTGAACTGGAGATGTGGACGTTGAAGTTATTCAACAGAGGTCTTCAATGCCTGGTAACGAACTCAATGGTTTTTGAGACTGACACTATCGTGCAGACATGTAATAAGCGTATTAATGAGATACTACAAGAGGTTGCGTGTCCTATGTGTCTGGAGGGCATTTCATTTGATGAAAAAGTATTCAAGATGATGCTAAGCTAAGGACGTATTTAAAATGTATCGATAACACAGTTTAATATGTAAACATTTTTTGTGTGTGAACATAATGACTCAGTTTTATGCGAGATCAACAATAGGGAGTTTTAATTGAATCTTATTTTCAGAAAGTTTCTATAGGTACATCCAAGTCCCTTGCTTTTTTTTAGATCAGCGTTTGGTGATAATGGCTGATTATTTGTAACGACGTTTTTATATTATTCGAGGGGAAAGACTTTGACTGTTTAACTATGGTTAAATATTTTATGTTTACATATGAATAATCAAACAAATAACATCAGTGCTACCATTTTAACATGTTGGTCCCTTTTAACTATTAATTTGTTACTTACATGTAGTAATACCTATTTTCTTTAGTGTGGAATCAGCAATATAAAGCCAACGTTAAAAGGTTATCTGATGTATGCACGCATACTGATTGCTATTCTAGAATGTGTGTGAATGTTGTCACTTATAAAGCTTATATTGGATGTTTTTTACATAGATTTTATCATTCATATGGAATAACTCTTACAACGTTAATGACACGTCAAGGGCCCCAAAAATAGCTGGAAATTCGTAGGTTATTCGACAAAACGTATATACAATTTGATAAACAAGGAGGTAAAGGACCTCGATTGCCCCAAAGTACTGCGTGAATAGAACACATACAAGTGGCTTTTAGAGCGGGAACAAAACAAATGTTTTTTTAAGATGTGTATAGTGAAATAGGGTTTGGACTCACTTGACACACAGTTGGCCTTTATTTAAAAAAGATAAACATAAGAAAAAGTCAAATATCCTTACCTTGTTTGGTAATTAGTAATAAAAAATTATATTCATCAATATTGAGTAATAAATGTGGCTTTTAGAGTGATAACAGCGCTTTTAATACGATTTAATTTGGTGAATTAGGTTTTGAATGCACGTCATCCGGACTATTGTTTGATATAGAAATTATCCAGATAAACATTCAGAGTTTTAAAATTGAGTCATACATGTGGCTTATAGTTCGATTCAAATATGTATTCGGTGATTTTAGATGGTTTCCTAATGTTTATACGCCGAGTAATTCGCTTGCAAAGTTATTGTCGATATAAACAATCTGACCAAGTTTCATCTAAATCGGATGCAACATGTGGCACCTTAAACTTTTTTGTTTTTTTACACCCGCCTGGTATTGACTGAAAACTATTAAAAGGATTATTGTATTGGAGCATTTTGTGCCCAGAAGAGCTAACATTTTAAATAATAATAGACTTATTGCTTTAAATAATATGAATATTTAGTCTTTAGCTGCAGCAATAAAACGGTGTGATCCAGGGGAGAGAATCGTTTACAAAAATCGCTGATATATGCAGTCACAGTTAGTTCCCTTTATATGACAACGGTATTTGATATGCATATTGTTATGTTCAATACATAAGCATGATGCATGTTGGTAAATAGAAGAAATAATCATATTTAAACACGGTATCAGATCAATGCTATTTATAAACATTACAAATATAGATAATGTTACGTTGAACAATAAATATATCTTCTATGAAGGCGCATGTGTTATAACCTCATCATATAAAACTAATAGTGTTTTGTATCATTAGAGAGCAATTATTAAGTCCCCATCTTTATGTTTTCTGTATTTGTTGTTTACAAATCAAACAATGAACGATTTTCAGTCGTGGTGCGAACAAATTAACAACACGTGAGAGAGGTAGGCACTGTATTTAAATTTTAGCAGACACGCTTGTCTACTTATAAGCAGCGGTTTAAACACATGATACAGACTCAAACATGATCAGGATGGCAAACGGCATATCAAATATAATGATATTGTTTTTGTACTGCGCAACGCCCATGTTCTGGACTCCATTTGGTAGTGGAAATCGTTTCGTTAAAATAATAATTATACAGTTAGTTCGCATTTATAGACTAATTGACAAAAATTGTTTGAATTAACGGATACTGTTCTATACAATCTGGGACCCTAACGATGATGAGGCGACTTTAAGCTACATACACAGCGTTTGTCGATTTAAAATTTCTTATTGATTAATGCATAATGCTGGTTGGGGATTCGACGCTCAAAGATGAGACCACGGGGATATTTGTTGAAAGTAACCACGCATTTAAATGACAAAGAGGTTTGATGTCATATATATATATATATATATATATATATATATATATATATATATATATATATGTATGTATCTAACCCCTTGCATACTTGCCGTTTTCATTGGATCATCCATGCCACATTTTTTGTATGTATATGTTCCCATTTTAGGTGTGCAGCATTGTATATAAAGTAAGTATCGCTAAATGAGATAACGGATGTAAACACGACGGCGTGATATAATTCAGAGTCGCAATTTGTTGTATCCGTTGATCATGGAGCCTGAAGGGTATAAGATAAGAGTTATTTGTTCGTCGTCTTCCTACTGACCGCTAACACTGTGATACAAGGGAGTAAATTTATATTAATTCACTGACCCTGTATCACACCATGCGAGGTATATAACAAGTCGATTAACTAATGGTCCGTAGTCAAAACCAATTAGAGAACCCTTTCCAGACTTCCGAACACAGTTTCCGCAAAGCATATCCACCCTTTACAAGTGCACATCAAATCAATCCATTATTTTGCACTCAATGATTTCTACCAGATCTTTGTGACGTGGTGTCAAAATATGTCAAACGACGCCATTATCAATAGGTATCTGATGTTGAATGCGCACACCGGAAGTCCTTACAATTGGATTGCATGCCATTTGATAATGAACACCCATGGTTGCGTGCATGATGTATATTAATTTTACAATTTAACAGTTTAAATAATATGTTTTGGTTCCGATATGAAGATCTGTATAATATATTATTACTATTTTCTAAATAAAAACTTTAAGGAAAATCAAATCAGTTTTTTCTCATATGTTTTATATCGTTATATAGCCACAATCGTTTATCCAATTATCATGCTTGGAAAGTCATTCCCTATATGAATTAATGTGAAGGTTAATAGTTTGAGTTAAAATGATAACATTGTTTGTTCTGTAATACAAAGATCATCTCATTATTGACCGAGTGCAAATGTTTATGTCAAGCTCGTCGCAACTTTATCGAATATGGTCGATGAGAATCGAAACGCTTACCTCTTTCCAACGACAGTGTTTGATGATTTTTAAGTTATTGTGTGTGCCGAGATTTTGCGTTTTGAACTACATAAACTAATTAAGCTTATATACAAATAGAGGTAGTGATTAACTGCTTGTGAAACCATGAAAGCCACGCGCTTTTCCAAACGCAAATAAATGAATAAAGTAATCAAACATTTCGTCTGTTCTTGAAGTGTTAACGTTGTAGATACCCGGATAGGCATTCGTGTGCATAGTGTTATTCTTTATATAGTTGTTATTTATATGGTATTTTAAAGGACCGAACTGAAGCAATCTGTCACTGCCGTCTGTGATAAGCTCTTTGTGATAAGTATCTTAGTGATTTTATAATTGAATGTATTGTCAAATACTTATACCAGCATGTCACATTCACGTTAACCTTTTTAAACCCTTGGTACATTTCAAAATATTCACATATATGTCGACATTTGCATAAACTCTTATGTTTATTCCTGATTTGGTATATATTAACACACAGCAGAGCTCCAGATAAGGATTTGTGAAATTAGTAACGGTACTGCCACTGACAGAAAGACAAGGAGTAATGCTGGAAATCAATTAGTATTTGTACTACCTTATCCAAAAATACAGGTAGTACTGTACTACCCGTGTTCTTGGATATTGAAGGGTATATAACTGCCTGTACAGAAACATTTGCAGCAATTATAATAAATATACTTAGCTTCTTAAACAGTTACTTTATTAGGTTTTCCATTTAAAATTATGATGCAAATACAACTACACATTAAAACTCATGACAAAATACTAGTTCTTCATTTAAATAATATTTCTTGACAAGAAAACACAAGCCAACTAGTAAGCTAAGTTAATGAATACAAATGTCACTGTCTCATCTCACAAGAATAATTGCCCTAGCAGTTAACTGTCAAAGCCATATTTTTAGCCACCGATGCAATCAAATTGTTTAATATCGGGGCGAGAATGTCTTTTTCCTTGGTTTACAGATTGAATGTCAGGATGGTAAGACGACCATATGTAGCCATTGTAGGACAACAAAGTGTGTTTTATTAACCGCTTTCGGTTTAGCCGGCCCTCCTTGCGGGCAAACATATATTTTGACCGGTTTACAAGTAACCAGAAATCACACGACAGAATAGACAATAATACTGAACCCAGTCTACAACTTTTCGGTAATTTGAATAAATGAAAAGGCGCCGTTAGGTTAGAGACCAACAAATCACGCCGCGCTGACGCGGGCGTATCGTACGGCCAGTTTTTTTCGTAAATGCGTAAAACGGATTTCCAAGTCGTAATTGTACGTCCCGTTTATAAAAATATAAATGCGTAAATCTTCATGAAAAAGCCGTATGTACGGCTGTACGGCCCTTATCTGGAGCTCTGACACAGGGCATACAGTGGGAGGTGAAACTGTATCCACGAGTTTTCTTTGATGCATTGCTTTTTAGACAATATATAAACCATACTGCAAGATTCATGATAGAGCATAACAATTGGCCGTATTAACATAATAACCAAATTATCGAGCAGTGTATTTTTTTTTAAATAATGACATGTTTGCTTTGTCGTTTTCTCTTTTATTTCTGTAATTGAATTAAACCGCAGGTTTTGAACCTAAATAGTTAATACTCATATGTTCAAACAATCAATCATTACAATCAAAGTAAATGGTTCTATTATTCGTAACATAACACTGGGTTATCGTTTGTTATCAATTAACTTATTGTGTGTGAAACAATTTGAAATTTACAACACACCACACATGACGCTGGTTGTTCGCCATTTATTAATGTAAGATATGTTTTAAATTTCATTTCTTAACACCAACTAAGGAGGTATACAACATTTTACAAAAATAAACCATGAAACAATAATAAGTGTTGATGTAATGTACAATCAATAATTTCGAATAAACAAATCACCGATGAAAAGTTGTGAAAATAATCAAATACAAAAGGTAAATAATAAATAGACAAAATTCCAAATAGTATACACAAAAGCATTAACACAGGTGCATATATTTTCAGTAAAGAGGTGAAATAGTGTCGATATTCGTTCATTGTGTCAAATGTAATCATATATTTACTTAATAAGAAACCTCAATTTTATCAAATCTGTCATATTAATGTTCGTTGTGTACGTGGCAGTCATATCTTAAAGTTCATGTTCACATGGTGTTCTTTATGAAATTGTAATTTTTTAAATCGGCTAAATAGCCACTATAATCTGCCAAACGCACACGTAATATGAATACAAATGATTCAAAAGCAAACATCAAAACGTAACGATGTCTCAAGTGTTAATATAAAAAACAAATTATTCACACTGTTCTTACTGTAGAATTTAGCTTAATGTTCGAAGCTTGATCATTCGAATACCAGTTTAATGGCACTAACGAAGTCACAACCATACTGAAATAACACACATGCATTATTGTCGTTACAAAGGACATAAAACATTATAGCTTTTGTGTAAAGCTATTTATTTAAATTCGTTTGCACAGAAAGATATAGCCTTAATCATTGGAAACTGTAATTATCCACTCGCCTGGGCGAATATCCATTAACTGTGCATAGTTCTTACATAAGTATTCGGACATGAATGAAAATCTCATCCTTAACACCAATTCCTTTCATGAATAGCCTATCACGGATTTCCCTCACTATCTCTGTCTGCCGAATCATTATTGCCTTCAATACACTGTCAGATTCATCCATGGAACCGCGCTCATCTCTGCATTCGGGATCCCTGTTCAGCAACGCGAAATTCAATATCTCCAGCTCGGGTCGGCGTTTTCAGTACCATCGTAGCGGTTGCGGATACGAAACAATAGACTGACTTCAATCGCAGAACTATCCGTGGATCTTCATTGAACAGGTATGTTGTTGTTGATCCCCAAAGATCTGCTGCTCGTTCTGCAAGTCGAAGGCCGCCATTAGATTTCTGTCTGGAATCATATAGTATGCCAGACCTTCGTGTAACCAAAATAGCAAACTGTTTTCATCAAACTTTACATGTGGATTGGTCTCCGCTTCCCAAAACACACAGTTTTTAAGCGTGTATAATGTGATTTCTTTATTGCGTGGTTGTATAACATATTACACAATCATTTTTAACAAAACATTCATTTTTTTATGAGTGTAACTTAAATTCCTGACCAGTAAATTATTACCCTTTGTTAAAACAAATCCTCCACTCCACATGCTTATTTGGGCTTACTTTAAATCCGACTGGTGACACAAACGCGGCTATTGATAATACTTTTCTGAGCGAACACGGAATAGACGGTCCTGCTCGTTTATGGCGTACTTGATTTGGTGCACGCTGGGTTGATAAATGCGTCTCAACATACCGATCGCTGCTGAGAATAACATGTTCACTGCCATCATAAAAAGGGCTTTACGAATCTAATCTACCAACGTACGGGCTTTACGCTTACTAATAAGTATACAATGGCCAGGATAAATGCTATCCATCTCTGTTCTGAATACGGCTTTGTCGTCTGTGATATTTTGTATTTAAATACGTTCTTCCAAGGCAATTGCCGTATACGAAACGAAGATAGTGTCGCGGTCTCTTTCAAAAACGCAGGCAAGCCCTTTTGCCTTGCTCCCTGCTGTGATTAAGGCCTCAGTTTTGTTAGGTGCTGTAAATCGTTTGTCACTTTTTATATACATGTCGATCCTTGAAGGCCTAACAAGGTAAAAAGAAAACTGAGCTCTGAAGAATTATTCGGTCTCTGAAACGATTTGACATTACAATTCGCACACATTAAAATTCGATAGATGCAACTTTTCATAGCGTAACAATTTTCATACATTAAAAGGCACTACAAGTAGCTTGTAACAGTCTATATTTAACATTCTTAGCTTGAAAAATGTTAATTTGAACGTCAAACAAGTGTATTCATGATATAACGTATATCACTGTATATGTATTCGTGTACATTATTGATTATATTTGTAATATAATACACTAACAAATTACGAAATACGTGTTTATTGATGTTTGACAGCCTATTTATGTTACCATTACAAGTTTGGTCAATTTAAATATTGAGCTAGATTCTTTAAATTACTAGATTGTTATAGTACGTCATAGAATGCAAATATAATTCACTCTCTAATGGTGGCATTAAATAGTGAGTGCGCTTGTCAAGCCATCGAACCATGTGTAGGAATACATAATTACATGGATTCCATTACTGTTACGTATATTAATTTAAACTTGATTAAAACCGTATTTATATCATAAACAATATTGCAATTTCCAATAGTTGTTATTCGGAACTCTCCAGTCTGGATTTTTTCGAAATTCGGTAGGTACAAACAAAAGCTGACTAGCATATTTTTAAAGAGAGTGAATCAATAATTTCTCTTATCGCTGAATAGTAAACAACACTTTTTCTGCTCAAACGTTCATTATGGTTGATAACAAAAATGATTTACTCATTTTCTTTAAGATAAACTAATCTCGATCGTGTTTATTTGGTAAGAATACTATGTAACACGATATAATGCTGCATGTACATGCAAACAGCTTCGATCACGTAACTGTGTAATTGCATATACTGTGCGTATTTCTGGGCATACAGTTTTAATGGAAGTTTGCCAACGAAACTATCAAGACATTGACTCCATCTTTTATATATAAAACTATTCAAATATATTTAAAATCATACAGACAAGTACCAAACACAAAAACCTTACTATCTTCAGTCCATTCGTAGTACTAGAACTAATATATTGTTCCATATCCGTTGGATATTTATATGTATGTTGCTATAGCTCTATTGTGATGCTTTTCTTGAATCTAAAATGAAAGGTAAAGAAGATTATTCGCTAAAGACTAAGACCTTAAGATTAGATGGCACATCACTAAGGAGCTTTACCATACATTACTTATATTTGCTATATCTAAAAAGCATTCCGAACAAACAAGAACATGAACAATGTTTTCAGAAAAAAATATTGCATAGGTCAAGCCGTTTGCATAGGTTCTTCCATTTCCATACAGCTGACAAAGTCTGTTTTTCATGTCTTTATATGATATTAGCTACTGGACCCATTCGTATAGGCGGCTGTACATCTGAACGGTGCATTTAGACTTTAATCCTATATTAAATGGCATTTTCATAGATTTTGGCATGTATTTAAGTTTGTCATTAAATGCTCTATATTGATAAATGTAAACATTTGATCTAAAAAGCTCCTGTAAAAAAGCAATAATAAAATTTAAAAAAAGGAAAAAAAGTAACCCTTAACAGGGCTCGAACCATTGACCGTGGAGTCCTGCAGTAAAAAGTTTACCATTTAGACCACTCGGCCATCCGTGCTCATACAATAAGGCATGTATTTTCTACTTTATATAAGAAAATGATACACAATGATAACGGGCAAGTTTTCATCTTTATTTTATTTATTTAATTACATACACATAATACAACAAGTAGTCTGATGTGACATGCAGTAGACATAACAAATCACTTATCAACAGTATCACACAGTGACACAATGATTTCATTGAGTCCAATATCAAATAGTCTTGTTAAACTGCACTTAGTACACAGTTATAGCTATGAGTCCTGGCTTTTGGTCATCGCCATCAGCTTCATGTGTAACCCAGGGGTATGTAACTTTTCAAGATTCCTTGAATTTTCGCATTTTTTTATTCGAATCATTGTTCTTGTCTGTGAAGTTTGGACGCTTAGATGTACCAGAATGTGGCTCATCGAGACATCTCTTCTTAGCAATTGCTTCCTGTGGTCCTGAAGAACGAACCACAAAACGGTCCATTTTATAATTCAATCTGCCGGTATTTACACAATTATCCTTGAGCATATATAGTTTAAACGTTCCGTCAACAGCGTTTGACCAAAAACGAAAAATTCTAAAATACCGTAATTTTTACAATTATTAGTTTATATTGATTAAAATATCACGACAGTGGACTGGTATATTACACTACTTGAAAAATGTTGTTAAGTTTTCATATTTTCAGTATATTCGGTAATAAATTTTACTGGGTACAGGTACCAGGTAAACCCAGTAATGCAGAGTGTACATGCGTAGCGAATCGTATATATTTTATATATAATATTAACAATCTACTTGCGTTATTTATAGTGTGCATATCGTGTATATATGTCACCCTTTTTCGCGATGTAATTTCGATTTCACATCGCGAAAGTTTATTACCGAATACCCTTAAAATATCAACTTTTTTCAAATTATGTAATATACCAGTCGTAAATCCAAATTATTTACACAAAAGCTCGTAAAACCAATCACTTAATATTAATCCAGTCACATATCGCATTTCACCTTCAAAAATAATTTAATACATTGTAATAAAAGATACAAAATCGGTGCATCTTACATACATCTCGATCAAATAATTAAAACACTGTCTCAATTGAAATCAACTTACCTTAATTATTAACAGTCGCTCCTTTAATCCAATCATTAATTGACAATGCAAACTAATTAACAGGTGTTTACCGCGTTCACACCAGTGTAATTAATATTCATTTTTCGGTTTCGTTACCATTTTGACGAATCCGTTATTGTTTTGATTTCTTTAATGTTCGGCGTTCTTGGATATTTAACGACATCAAAAACGTTTTCGCTATTACTCATTGTTGCGGTTAACAAAAAGTTCCAAATTGCGAAATGACGTTGCATCACGTGCGCTAACTATCCAATTTGCTCTCATTATAGTATTAGCAGACGACAAATGTTGATTCTGGTTGGATGTTTCAAATACACTGTTACTGTTTACAATCGACATTACCGCAAGTGATGGATAACTGATTAGATAATTTATTGCACTTTGTTATCGGATTTTAAGCAATACACAGTGTACAAACACAATGTCAGCGTGTTTATTCTACGTATGTCTGTCAATAAACCGGGCTACTGCTATTGAAACCCACAAATAGTTCTGACAGCTCTTTAATGCAATTTTACCCTTAACGGTACACGTGCAGACACGTAAATATAAATCAAAAACGAGGCGCCATTCTTACATTTTTTAATAACGTTATGTAATAGTGCGTGCTTATCACAGCGCACTTATACATCATCCCACTATAATTTTAACCGCCATGGTATTCGAATATACGGTAGAACATCAGACACGATTGTTTTATAAGGATGGCTAAACGGTGCATATCGACCAAAATGTGAACATATTCGAATAGTTACGTCCTTAACTGGTTTCTTAGCGCATAGCCCCAAATAAACTATTTATTTGTATAATTATGCAAGGCTGTCCCGTGCACATTTTTAGCAGGCACGATACTCATTATTAGATAATAGTATGAAATCAAATGTACACGATGTACCGCTGTACGAATTCACATAGTTGATGAGGGAACTGTAATGTTGTAAACTGTCCATGGCTTTTATTCGACACTTAAATGAGAAGCGCACTGGTAAAACTGTGCTAAATGTATCTGCGCAGTGACGTCCCAGGTTATCCTGTTCAGTTTGCACATTCTTATCACGGACAAGATTTTTCGATTTATGAAAATTGCCGTTTTAAGAAGGTCACTTCAACAAGAAAACAAAGTGTAGGCGGAATTGTCGTTGCCGTTTAGCAAATAAGGACTGCGCATACAATTGGTGGATGGCATTATACGCCAATGCATTTCGCCCAGTTTTCACCCATGTTGAATTATTTGTCCAATAATGAATCATTATAGTCCGCTTTAAATTTAAACCTGTTTATTTGAGTATCAACCTTATTGAGGAGTTCTAGAGTCCGTTTCCTGAGTAGAACCAGTCCCTAGTATGGGAGAATCTAAATAACGATTCATAAATGAGGGTCGAATTTGTGCCCTTCCTGTCTCTAGGTTGACGGCATATTCAATACATCCCGGCGACCTGCGATAAAAAATTACAAACGCTTTAAAATTTTACTGATATTGAATTGACTTTCAATAAAGATGCTGACATAGTTTAACATGTTTAAAACTCAGGATTGTAAATTTGCTAGTTTGAATAAAATGCATTAATTTTTGTTTGAAGATAATAATATTGCACTTTGTAAAGCTGTGAAAAAGTCTCATTAAGATAGAGAAACTACGTTTCCCATAGGGGAATTAAAGAAAGAAATACAAGATACATTGAACATATCTTTAATGGTATTACCAAAAATCTTTGTTTAAAAAAGGTTGTGCGTTGTTAACTATTTACCACTGCAGTAACAAATTGACCATTTTGCGATTACTTGCAATCAATACATACACGACATAGACAACATATAAGAAATATTGATACGAATGACACGATGAACATAACAAGAGCTGTCAGAGGATAGCGCGCTCGACTATTCGAGTGCTTGACAGTATAACGTATGCCATCATGGAGAGGGGGGGGGGGATGTTGGTCTGTGGTCATTTAATAGCTGATCTTTCAAAAATAAGGGGAAACAAATTATTTATTTTTTTTTTGGGGGGGGGGTGGATTCGGGTGTGGGGCATGGAGGATGGTTTGTGTGGAATGTATTGTGGTATGTCAGGTAAGTGTTGTTTTGTCAAAGTATGAATCAAATGTGATCATAAATAAAGATTTTGCGTGGTGTGTAGTCTTAACGTGAGTTGTAAACAAACTTTGATCAGCGTAAAAAATGATATAAACAGTGTTTTTCAAAAGTTTTTTATCAAGGATTTGTGATGAGGATGACATGTGAGTGACTCTTACTGTATAAAATGTAAATTAAAGCAATATAGTTCTAGAAAAAGTGTTTTTGATGAACTAAATGTGCTCGACGTTCTCGTGCCTAAAATTGAAGTATACTGATAAAAAAGATTGCATACAGCAGGTACAACCATGGCTAGTAAACAGGGTAAAACAGTGCAAAACCCACAAAAAACAAAAGAAACTGATAAGGGCAATAGTAACGCCAAAGAATTAGATGACAATAAAAGAAACCGAAGTGAAGTCTCCAGTAGTAGTGAACTAGAGACAAGTCTTGCTGAGGCACCAATAAACCAAAAGCAGAAAAAGAAGAAAAAGAACGAACAGCTTTCCGACACAAGTATTGATTGCATTGATGAACTTGATACAGAAGAACCAAATGTGTCATGTTTCAAGAAAGAATTAGAAAACGTACTAAAGCAAATGAGGCAAATCAACTCCAAGCTAGAACGTTTAGATGGTTCGATGAATAGAGTAAATGGTAAGCTTGAACATGTAGTGATGAAAGGCGATGACAGCCTACGCGAAACATTTAAAGAGTTGATCAAAGAAATGAAAGACGACCTATTGAAATCGGTAATTAACAAAATTGAGATTGTAGAAAGTAAATTTTTTGAGAAAGAGCAAGAGTGTGACGTTCTAAGAACATTGTTAAAAACGATGGAAAGTAAGGTCAATGACAAAGATAAAGCAAATGATAGGCTAGAACAGATGGTTAAGAAACAAGAAGAGAAGTTGAAAAAGCTTGAAAACGAGACTGAACAATATAGCCGGAGAAACAATATTAAAATACGGGGAATCCAAGATACCGATGCAAAAGAAACTGCAATTGATTCTGCGAAAAAAAGTGTAAAGTTTCTCAACGAAAAAGGTATTGTGAACCTAAGCCTGTCTGACATTGACATCGCGCATCGGTTGCCCAACCCACTCAATAAAAACAGAGACATCATAGTGCGGTTCGTTTCAAGACTAACCAGAGAAACGGTGATGAGCAACAGACGGAAACTGAAAAGCACAGGTGTCTTCATTAATGAACACCTGACTAGACTGAATCTTCACGTACTAATGTGTATCAAAAAAAAAGATGAGTGATGAAGTCGAAGACGCATGGTCGGTAAACGGAACTTTACGCTAAAAAAACAAATCTGGTAGAATCCAAACAGTCTAGTACGAAAGCTACCAAACCTGGATTGACCTCCCTTGGCCATAAATGTGTAAAGCAAACTAAACAAATATTCTTTATCGTAAATAATAGAAGTTTAATTATCAACACATATCACTAAAATTTTATTTTTAAAAGATCTGCATTCATAATAATACCATATAGACAGTGCTTAGTATGGATGATATCATTTTTTCTCTTTTGATAACCCCAACTGCTTGTTGATCACAATTCTATTTTTGAAAACTATACTACACAATTACATACTGGAAAATTACAACAAAACAATTCACGAGCAAATCATGCCTTTTCATGCTTCAACCATGTGAACAGTATATATTTAATCCATTGAAGCAAGGCCGTTGTTTTATCTACCGGTTTATCAGAGTAACCAAAATGCATTTTAAAACTAATAATTGTCGATATTAAAACTTCATTATAAAAATCTTGTGTGTAAAAACCAGTGCCGTCGACAAGCAAGATAACTGTTTGTTGTATGTTGCGTTGTATGGAAATATGTAAGCCTTGAATTGGCTTAGGATCAATAGGTTTAACAAAAATGCAGTGCATATACTAGTTATATTGATCTTATGTGTGAGCTATATTATGGACATATTAGTACCTTGATAGCGCCTTTAGTTGATGCTTTGTGTGTGTGTGTGTGTGTGTGTGTGTGTGTGTGTGTGTGTGTGTGTGTGTGTGTGTGTGTGTGTGTGTGTGTGTGTGTGTGTGTGTGTGTGTGTGTGTGTGTGTGTGTGTGTGTGTGTGTGTGTGTGTGTGTGAGTGCGTGCGTGCGTGCGTGCGCGTGCATGCGTGCGTGCGTGGGTGTGTTTTGTGTTACTGAAGAGTTGTGATAATTGATAGTGTTGTTATATTTACAGATTTCTTCTACATATAGAAGCCCAACTGTATTATAACAACATTGTTTGTATTACTCCTTAATTTGTTCATTTATGACTTAATTGTATTTTGATAAAACATTTAGCATATACACGTACGTTTAGGTTATATTTATAAGTATAAAAAAAGATGTGAAAAGGATTTACACAAAAAAATTGCTTTTTATCAAGGTTTCGTCGAAATAATTTACAAGTAATATGACAATATATTTACATCATTTCAAGATCTAGCCTGTTTACATTGTGCATACCTTATAATAGCAATACCTTATCAAAACATCATTTTCATTGTCACAATTATATCATATATAGTTAAAATGTAATCATGTCAATAAACAACATTTTAACACATTGTTTTCATGACTGTTAATATTATACATACTATCGTCATACACATATTTTACCAACGCCTATGTTTTACAAATAATGTAATCAGTGTTGTTTTATATACGAACTATTTTACACAATATAAGTTATTCATAAAAAAATACAGTCACCATGCATCTGTGGCCGAGTAGCAAGATTGGTATATTTTATTTAATTTAGCTTTTCATGTTTATTTTATTCACGCGTTCATTTTTTAATCATTTTCGGTTGTGTTTTATTAAAAAAACAAAAACAAGATATGTCCATACAAATGTTAAACAAGATAGGTTTAGCCAGCGGCTGACAGTATTAATTTTATCAAATAAGATTGGAAAAAAATGTTGATAGTTTACCATGTATGCTCTATAAATGGTATTTTATTGGTTTTGTTTACAGTGCCGGAACAAGACAATACGAAGGATTAGATCGTTCGCGACATGCGGATGAGTCCCAGTACCTTAGAGTGGTTGCTGATTGATATATAATATGCGTGCTATTTTAAAAAGTGTTTGCTTTTTAAACACATTTTGTACCGATTCTCAGTCGTATTACAAACACGCCCCTAACACGTGAAACACAACATCTGCCACGGTGAAGCCAAGCCTTTGAATAAGTGTAACATAAACCTGTTTTGGCAAACACGGTTTGTAATTTTATGTGAACCTCCACGATATCACCGGGAGAAAAACCTTTGGCATCGGCAAATAATCATTTAAGTGAAGTATTCATTTATCAATCGGTATAATACATTCGAAAACAACTTTTTACAATAGTTTGAATTTGTAATTATTACATCTTTATTAAACGGATGATCATTTTGTTTACTGCATCGGTATAGTTAAGCACTTCGGGTTAGTCGGTGTGTTAAGATGTGCGGTTGTTCTTCCTGTGCTTTGGTAATGGATAATGATTGAGTTTATGTGTTGGCATTTCATTCAGCTAATTTTGAATGTACTGATTTCGAACATAGAGACTGAAAGCTTTGAAGAAAAGGTGCATATTTTGGAAATAGATCACATACTGGTTTATGTTTGACCTCAATTGTTACCGAATAGTGTTTGCGTAGCGTTGCACCAGTGACTTTGCTTATCTTTAGTGCACAACATAAGGCACGCTGATATTGGAAGTTGTGGTGAACAGCTCGCACAACCAGCTCGCAATGCGCAATACTCTGCGGTTGTGTTAGTAACTCTTTAATAAGAATAAAAAATGCTTTTAAGGCGATCCCGAACGGCTGGTTAGCCTCCTTATAACACATGACTACACGTGCAAAAACCAGCTCTGCTTACTCGATACGGCCACCGATCTCTCAAACATAGATGTAAGTCAAATTTTCTTAATTAGTGACAATACTGCTTTAACTTCTAAATGACGTCACATATATCAAACAATAATTTTACAAACCAGACGTTAAACTGATACAGATGTGAGTAATGTGATTGATTTTATCGTTCAAACGCTCTGAAACAAAATAAACATGGAACTGCGGTTACATAAAGCGCTGTCAGGTTTGTTCTTTGGACCTTTACATGGCAACACTGGCGGTGTATTACCAACTTAGTCAAGGAGTTGTCTTGTGTGGTTATTGCTTTCTGTTACAAAATCAATGAGTTTCAAATATGACTTGTTGATCGAATTTCAAAGTTCAATTACTACAATGCTTATTGTTAAACCTATTGATCCTAAGCCGAATCAAGGCTTACATATTTCCATACAACGCAACATACAACAAACAGTTATCTTGCTTGTCGACGGCACTGGTTATAACACACAAGATTTTTATAATGAAGTTTTAATATCGACAATTATTAGTTTTAAAATGCATTTTGGTTACTCTGATAAACCGGTAGATAAAACAACGGCCTTGCCTCAATGGATTAACTATATACTGTTCACATGGTTGAAGCATGAAGAGGCATGGTTTGCTCGTGAATTGTTTTGTTGTAATTTTCCAGTATGTAATTGTGTAGTATAGTTTTCAAAAAAAGAATTGTGATCAACAAGCAGTTGGGGTTATCAAAAGAGAAAAACATGATATCATCCATACTAAGCACTGTCTATATGGTATTACTATGAATGCAGATCTTTTAAAAATAAAATTTCATATTGTCATACATATTCATGTTATTGTACTCTGAATGTATCAAAGAATAAAAACGTGAATTTGTGCTTTAATAATGAATGCATTCTACTTATTTCGCGCTAAAATTGCATTACTATCAGATAATGAAAATGAAATGTTTACTCCATTGAGCAAAACGTGTTCATAGTGATTTGTTTAGTGGGTGCTATATGGTATTCATCGTCGTATTTCTTGTGTCGTCCGTCGTGTGTCGTCCGTCGCCAGTCGTCACCTTTTTGTTTTGAAAGCTATATAAAGAAAAATGTGCATGTAACGTTATATAGTGGTATTCTTTAAAGTGTGTTCAAATCAATGCCCTGGGGTCATTATTGGTTACATCCTATGGGCCACATGATTAATAAAGGTTTATATAGCAACATTAAAAACGGTTTTGTCTTTAAAAAGAGAGATGCCCTAAAATGTCATGGTATGAGTGTCCTCTACAAAATTTCAGCCAGATCATGCCCCTGCGACAAAACTTGCCACCGCGTTTAGGTTACTTGATTTTCAATTGTGTATATAGTGAACATTGTAAAACAGCTTCTCTGACTCCGCAAGGCCAATAAGTGCTGTGTTTAGAATGCAATATTGTATGGGGGTCCTTTTCCGAGTTAGTATAAATTTAGCCTCACTTGGCGGTTGCTTGTTTCGTACATATACTGTACTTATATGTAAACAGCAACAATTGAAGAACAAACTAATCTTTTCTGAATTCGGAAGTCAGTAAGGCTTGGTAGTGTGCATTTTACATGAAGTGTGCCTTTATAAATTTTTATTATAGCCATAATTTGACTTGCTCAAGGGATTACTTGTATTCTTTACAGGCATTAAGTTAAAACTTAAAAAGTATTTTCTGAAAAAAGCAAGTTCAAGCAATTTGTTATTTATCAAATATCTTCAAAGACTTATTATTTGATTTTTTGGGGCGTTTCTTAAAAAAAACTGAATTTGCATTCGTTGCTTGCAAATTAAAACGGTAATACGAATTCCCAAGAGGGCGTATATAACAATGCATTAAACCGAACCCAGCCATTTGTAAACATGTATGAATTTAGTGGTAATTGTCAAACAATCGATACAGAACAAAAGTAAAAGACCATCACAAATGCAAAAGGAAAGGTTACGTGGGCATCACAGCATTTGCATGGTAATTTAAAAAAACAAGGATAAAACGATACATTTTTATTCAATCGAATACCTAAGGTAAACATTGGTAATATGTGTAGCGCTTATATATGAAAACATACCAACAGCATAACGACTTTCATACTGCCGATTTAAAAGTACATCATCATGTAATTAAAAAAAAAAATCAGAACCATGGAATATCAAGGCTAGGTTAATTGTTTAAGGTTGAACTATTTGATCGCATAGCTATGTTGCATGTGTTTATTGTAATCTGAGAACATATAATATATTGTACTAAACGTGTTTAACAAATATAAACCATCCGAAATCTCAAAATTGTTTATATCAATTGTATATTTACCTCCTCCTATTTGCGGATGATGCTGTCATTTTTCTCAGAAACTACAGAAGGGCTCAAGCAATCGTTTAATTATCTTGAACCAAATTGATACATGGGGTTTAACTGTATATATTTACAAAACAAAAATAATGGTTTTGTGAAAAGGGGGCGTGCTAAACAAAAATTACAAAAATGAACTGTCCGTTTTATTAAGAAGAAAGATCCAAATACACATTAAAACACTTCACAACAAGACTAAGTATGCATACTTTTTTGGAACTTTTAAATATAAATATTAAAGGGACCCTTAGGAAGAAGGCCAACTACTGTTTTACATGGTAAGAAAATAGAAAGTTGTATTTATCTTTAACTAAACGTCTATTATTGTAATAAATGTACCGTTTATAATGAAATCAATGTACATTATTTTTGTATGTTAACGCTGATTTGTGTAAACATGCACAGTTTATTATGAAATAAATGCTGTTTTGCCTGTTTCTAACAATTTTGTTAACATATGATTTATATACTCAATTCATTGTTTAATTACTCATTTTGTTCACGCATGTTTGAACGTCGTTTAATAGGAATCATGATGAGCTGTAATACAAAGCCCATACAAAATAAAAAACAACGAATATTTCGTACAATATTTAGAAAAATAAAGTTAACACATGAACAAAATCAATGTTCCTCATAGCAATATCCAAAATTTCAACGCTGGTCATCTAGCGTCTGGTAAAATGGATTAAGAAAGATACGAAATGTTCTATTTTGTTTTTTTGTGGGCCAATAAATTCAACACATGTTCATGTACAGTGTTAATGTTCGTGTGTCGAATGAATATATATCATTGCAGTAAATTAAAATAGAATATATTCTGCCACAAAAAATAAAAACGAGCATTTTGTTTGTCAGCAATAGGTCAAGCGTGTATATTTCATTTTGCAAATGCTAACAAATACCTTAATTGAATAACATACCAACGACGCTACCAGCGAATGTTTAATATATTGTATTAAGTGCAGTCCATTATCATTTTGTCTTTTAAGATACAAGTTTTACGTATTTATTAACCTTTGTTCATATTGAGTATCAGCCCACTGAAGGGACTGCACTCCAACTATAACTGAGTTATTGAATAGATTATGTGGCTTCATGTTTAAAATTAATGCCCTTCGTCAATATATCGTTTACTAACTACCGCTTGTGCGTAAATCCTTCTGATAAAGCGTAATGGGATGAATGAACTTAATGAACTATTTATATCAATAATGAACAATCAAAGCATGATGGCTTAAACCAGTAGTTCAGCTCCGCTAGTACTCATGTTGGTATAGTTTACAAATACTTATCACTAGTCTGGTGTAAGTATTTTGCTTATGTTTTATTTCTGATTATAACCGACAAAACTGGTATGGCTGTTATTCCTTATCGACTTATTTCCGAATGTGTATTGCTTGAGCGACAATGGTTATGTCTTGTGGTTTAAATCTTTAAGAACTATATACAGTTCAATATATTGTAGATTTACTGCCCCATTCAGCATTCAACAGTTGGGATATTTTATATGCGTTTAATGTAGGCAAGTGCATGCTAACAATATGTACCCTACTTTAGTGAATTTTTTACAAATGCTCTTTAGAATGCATGCGCCATTTTAACGTGTCATACGCACAATTATAACAAGTGAACACTATACAGCCACAGAGATGTTAAACCTTCAACGGCATTTGTTTAGCCATGCGTTCATACACATACAAATTATTTTATTACACTTTATACACGGATTGTATTCCGATCACAATAAAGTTTCCTTCCGTCATAGAATTCCCGATTAGTAGTGCCATTTATTGTTATAAGTAAATAAATAATGGCATAGATACTTGCTTTATCATATGCATGGTTTTAGTTTAGTTGTAAGTCTAATGGCGTAATGCCAATAGGCTATTGTACCGAAAATCGGAAACACGTCACGCAGTCAGATGCGCGTTTTTTTTTCAAGAGGTAAAAATGGCCCAATGTTGGCGAACAATATAGAGAACGTTTTAAATAAGTGATATGTTTCGCGACATTTCATGACAGTGAGCGTGGCATATTCGCTTACTGATCCAGAAGTCACGGGTTCGCATCCCCACGGCACCAGTTTTTTTTTCAATTTTGTTTCTTACTAAGTTTACCTTAGTTAAGACTATAACAAGCATTTACGAAATTTAAGTAATCGTATTTAATAACATTCCAAACTAGAAATTAAAAAGATATTCGGCGAATATATAAATTAAAAACAAAGGTTAAGCGGGTGTTCTCACCTAATAGGCGCATATCCATCGCATACAATATTTGTTATGAAAACGTTTATAAGTAATATTCCAATATACCGTAATAAGCCTAAGTTTTCTGACACTTAAAAATCAATAATCTGTTCGTGTCCGAATATTAAGATACAAAACGTTTTTTTAATACAGGTGTCCGAAAATTAAGAGACAAAAGTTGTTTGTAAGTTTTTGGAAATTCGAAATAAACCATTGACGATCGGATACGGGTATGCAAATGTGCATAGTGTCTATTGTTGAAACGAAAACTAGCACGCGCTTATAAAATACCACGACGTATACTATACATTACTTGTTTATACGTTAAACTTTAAGTTGTTGGGTGAAACCATTTTCTATTACCCGTATAGATGGTTATTTACCCCATAACGCAAATGTAATGGGCCATTGCCTTAAGGCATTTGTCAGCCAGGTTTTATGATATTAATCCGGTTGTAAAAAATATCAGTTTGGCTTAAAAAGGGGTGTTCGAAAACTTATTTACGGTACACATCTTTTTTACGTGACCTCACACCATGTGTCCGCACATGGTTTATTATGATTTTATTTGTTCTTCATCGAAATATATGGAAGGTTGATATATGAGTAAGACACAGTGTTCTTTACAGGCGTAGCTTAACACCAGCCTGCGAACTGCTGCGCTTTCCACAATAAAATCACGCAAGGTTTCGTGGTATCTCCAATCCAATTCGCCAATTAAGTTTACATTCCTGACAAGACTGCTTGGATGCGCAGGCTGGGCTAGATCTAAGCTGGCTGCATATTGCATAAGACACATTTTCATATAACGCGGGTCTTTACAAAATCCCACTGCGTTTTGTAAATTGAACGTCAAACTGTGTTATGTATAGAAAACTTGCACATTTCGTTAGCCTATTCTGTTTTGCATAAGTCACACATGTGTGGCTATATAGTTAAAGGATTTTCCTTCTATCATGGACACTTTTCTATCTCGGACGTTTTGTCTCATAATACAAGACAAATGGCATTTTCCGGTAGGGTTTCATTCAAGTTTTTTTAATATCTTGAAAGCAATACTGTGTTGTCAACTAAAGACGTTTCTTGATTGTAAATTCCGTCTTGCCCTGACGATTTACTGACCCTTGGGGATTGAATTTACCGGCAATTCGCAATTGTAACTGGGCCAAAGTCCGAATCCCATACACTGAAGAGTGTTACATCCTATACTACAAACGACGCGATGATGTTGCCAATGTTGCAGGGGATTATGCTCAAATCATTAAATGGAATAAATTAAGTTTATTCATTCGGGTCTGCTGGCGTTTTGTAAAAGGTCATTTAAGGTGAAAAGCTGGATTTAAACATCTGCGCCGAAAACAATCATAATCTGTGAAAATGTTAAATAAGAAAACTGGATGGGAATGAGATAATCGTAGTTCAACAACTTGTTTAATAGATGCCATAATCCCAATATATAGCTCGGTAACCGAGTATCGAGCGCTAAAGGAAACGAGTAACATGGTTTCTGAATTAATGCAAAAATTGCAGCAATAAACTATTTTCCTTCAAAGATTTATTGAATTCTCGTTAAATAAATGTCCTAATTGTCAATTGACAGCGTGTTTAATAAACCAAACCGATAGTTCCATATATAGCTGCACTATATTTCACTACGCGCGTGGTTATCTCGTATCGTTACGTTATAATATCGTTAAACTTTGTGACGGCAAATATTTCTCTTGCGATTCAGGGCGGCCGGAGATGGGGGAACAAATACGTATTTTGATATGAATCTGCATATAATGCTGCATAATAATTGAATTTCTTTGAATTATTTAAATAAGGGTGACACATTCAGAACGTGTGCCTCAAAATAAGGAATGCAGGTAATATTTTGCGAATGTAACGTGGTCGGTAAATCTAGCATCAACAACAGCAACACAACAGTAACAACGAATTGTTCCTTTCTGCTAAAATGAAGATGAATCAGATTATAAATGAGTAATAACCAACAAAACAAGGAAAGAAAAAACATAACTTTGGTCATAGATTCAATATCATCGTCCATAACACGAGCATAAATAAACGTCAAGAAAATCAGAATTTGTTTTCATTCGGACCTTAACTTTCTCGCAAAATACCAAGCTTCTGGATAAGTGTTTCTGATTTTCCGATTGATATAGGATGTTGGCAATATATTATCACTTCTTGTTTCATGTATTTGTACTTATTCTTAAAACAAAACTGTTTTTGTTGATAGTCTTTAGTCTTTTATTCAGTCAACTGTTCCTTAAACATTTACCGCAACAAAAACTTCACTTTATTTTGCATATGAACTTTCAGTGACGTCGGCGCTTTGATTAACACAAGCAAGTCATGCATATATTATACAATCACAATAAGTAAATATCATGAGCATAATATGTACATATCTTTATTAACAAGTACACGTGATTCAGCATGAAAGATGTTCACTAACGGAGTGCTGATGACACAATTCCTTGAGAGTTTTACTTAATCGGTATCCCACAAAGTACTGACGTGTCTTTAAGAACAGGTCACTGTTCTAGTTGACGTCTGCGTACACTGTCACTGTTGTTTCAAATGTCTAAGATTGATCATTTAGACGATTTATTTTTAAGTTGACTTCAGCTTTAATTTGTTGTATATTCCTCTCTTGTTAGAACTCCTCATTGAAAATCCTTTTGATGACCTCAATAACATTGCTTATGTGTTTGTTATCTCATTAAATATGTGTATAAAACTGCACTTCAATCATTTGACAAACACAGGTTGATAAATAACACAGGTTATACAGAATTGATAGAATGTGGAAGAAACTATAAACCACTAAACCGTAGAATGATGAAATGATGTTAAGTCCTCCAACTTCTGACATGCCTGTACCGTTTGGAGCTGGCCTATATACGACATAAATAAATAATGTTATCGGTAATATGTTTGGTTTTTATGTAAACATTTATTTGGGATTTCGTCATAATAGTATGCTACAACGTAGAGCACTAGTTTAAGAATACAGTCTGATTGATCGTTTACCTTTCTTCAATCGAATACTTTTAAGATTATATTGAAGGAAGCATTTAAAAATTAAAATAATGTTTTAAACAACTATAGTACTGCGTACAATTTAAGATCCTGAACGTTGTGTCTTTATGTTTACACATACCCTTTGCGGTTACAAACGATTTGTTTTAAACTACGCATAGCACATTAAAAGCAATGTCAAACAGTCGACTCCGTAAAGCAATGCGGTTGAAACTCATGCAGGTTATTTAGTTATACTTTATACATAATTGTATTACGCTCAATATAATACTTACCATGGAAGCCCTTATAACCGTACCCACAATGAAAGCAACAACCAGAACTGACGTCAACGAAACAACCACAACTGAAATACACCAATGATATATAAATAATATGACAAATGAATGCATGTGATATATTTGTATTTCGTTATGTAATAATTTAATTCAACAGTATTGATATAGAAAGTAGCAGTAAGTTTTGTACGCAACAATACCAAGATATGTCTCAATTATCCGTTGATAAGCTGACAGTACGCTTGCATACATGTTCTTTCACAATTCTTAATCTCGTCTTATACATTTTTAAACGATGGCGTACAACTGTCAGATCGTTTAATCGATTCTAATTGTTTAATCTACCATGGCGAAAATGTATAGTTTCATCAAAACGAGATGTCTTCCTATTGGTTGTTTATTAATTTACATGAGCATAAAAAAGAATAATTCGATTTATCATTCAAACTATATTTAGCCAACGAAATCGCATAAAATGGTAAATTAAAAATACGTTCATAAAACATGTTTACTTGTTGAATTACAGGAAACAACGTGATACACATTTGAAAAGTAAATACACTATACCAACCTGTTCCCGTATATGATAGTCCGCCTGGGAATGATGTCCTTCCCTCCTGGTCCATGTTGTCTGTACTGGCGTTGTAATTGCCTCTCAATGCGTTTTGCATGGAATATCTTAGAAGTTCTTTTTGGCCAGTAGTATTAAATGAGTGGTAACACGCATACCAGACATTTTTATCTTCAGAATGATTATTTATGGTCAATATTCCACCTGGGTTTGCATATTTGACGGTGAATTGTGTTTCAGAAATCCACGACATGAGAGAGCACACTTTGGTGAGCATATCGCACTCCGCAAGTATTGTCTCATTGTTTGATTCTAGATTTGTAATCGTGAATGTAATGTTCTCGTTAAATGGACAAAGGAACGAATTCACGTGTTCCAATGACCCATTACTTACAGTGTATGGTAATTCACTCGCATCAGCTTTTACTAAAAAAGGAAATATTCTGTAGTTAAAAAAACTACAACATCAGCATGACATAATACAACAAATAACAAAAACACTAAAAACAATGTAAACACGTACATATTTAAAATCGTTTTCATTACTCGTTTAATAGCTTAGCTTATCAAAGTGACTTCTTAAAGTGCAAAGACTAGCGCCATCAAACTGTAAACGACGTAAGTATGATACGTATACATCAAATCATCCGTCCATAAATCAATCTATGATTGAAGGATTGAGTCATTACATTCGTGAGTAAGTCGGATATGTGAGCCAGTCCGTGAGTCAGTAAGTGGGTGAGTGAGTGATTGAGAAAGTGAGTCAGTCGGCCAGTCGTATAGTCGGTCAGCAATTTAGTTATTCAATCCGGAATCGAGCGAGCGAGCAAATGAGTGGGTGGGTGGGTTGGTGGGCGGGTGTGTTTGAGTGAGTTAGTAATGGAGTGAGTGTGTGAGTGAAAACGGTAATATATAACGGTAATTTACCTGAACAGGACTTCGTAATGGCCATCAAAACAATCAATGATGGTATCATGGTAAACTGAAGCAAAGTAAAACGTCGATTAAACGCCATAATAATGAAACAACCCAATCAGAAATACATATAAATTTAGTATACGTTCACATAAACACAATAAATTACAATGAAGAACACGTATATATTAACATACATACGCGATTTAATTATATCACAATGTATACACCAGTAAAGGTTAAGTCTATTCCACCAGGTATATATTTCGAAAAATGAAGAATATAGAGAATACTAGGTCGGTGCCGAATAAAGCAAAGTTTATCTTGCTCGGCTTAGAAAATCTGAACCACGAGCCTTGGCGAGTGGTTCAGATTTTCGTGCCGAGCAAGATAAACTTTGCTTTATTCGGCACCGACCTAGTATTCGATTTATCCCATCAATTTTCTTAGTCGTAAATTATTTCTTTAAACATAGAATAGGAAAATCGAACTAGACGGAAAATCCCAAAGATATTTTAAGCAAACATTGTTTCATTATTTTAATCGTGTCGAGCCTAATACATTACAAAAAGATCAGTAACCAACCTGTTTTTCGTTTATCATACCTCTACGTCCCCGATTTTTAAGAAATAATGAAAAAAAAGACACTAAACAACTGCATCTTTAGCGAGAAACAACATGCATTGTGTCGTATGACGTATTAATAATGACGTCACGAGTACGCGCACTTAATATTTGTAAATAATGTTTATTTGCTTTTTGAGTTGTATTATGTGTAAAAACTATATTACATCTTGGTATCAAATTGTTTGTTTTGTTAAATCTGATTCGATTTTACTAAAAATGATTACTTTATAGTTGATTCCGAGTAATATGAACATTCTTCGCCGCGCGTGACAGCTATATTTCAGCACTGCTGAAATAAAGGTAAATTTATTCCACAGTGGTTTATTTCGACAATGCACGTCTGATGATGGGATAAAATCTTATACTTTACGCTTGGTTTTACGATTGGAAATCAATAAACTATGTATTCCAGTTTATACTGGGTACGTATTATGAGCCATGTACCTTATTTAAACCGTAGGTAAAATAAGCCTTTAAAACCGGATAGAAATTTCACGGTTGAAAAACTACTGATATAGTATATTGAGAGCAGTGTATATAAGCGCATATAAACAACAAACAACTTATCAGACTGTTAACATGTTATCTACATATTATTGATCACTTCTTACAGAAGAGACCCTTAAGATTGAGGGATTTACTGTTAGGTATTCTATTTGGTACTTAAAATATGAAGTAATTTGCAGTAATCAATTAATCTTATTTTTGCGTAATATTATATCCGCAAACGCCAGGATTAATCCAGTTAGAAACTAGTACAAAACACTCTTGATATGTATGTGATTGTATCGTCATTCTTCTGTTAACCACAAAACAAGTTAAGTACGGTTCTGATTCACATTCTCTACAAGGGTTTGGCAGAAGTTTGTGGAAAAACACTTTCCATATAATGCACTACAATCACATAGAAATGTCCAGTTTCGACATCCAGGTTTTTATGCCCCGGTAGGGTGGCATATAGCAGTTGAACTCTCCGTCCGTCCGTCAGTCCGTCCGTCCGTCCGTCAGAAAGCTTTAACATTTGCCGTAACTTTTGCAATATTGAAGATAGCAACTTGATATTTGGCATGCATGTGTATCTGCTAAAGCTGCACATTTTAGTGGTGAAAGGTCAAGGTCATCCTTCAAGGTAAAAAGTCAAAAAATGCAATCAAAGAGAAGTAATACGCTTATTAAGTAAGATAATTTCAAAACCTGCCAAATGATAAATAGAAATATGATTTCAAAGCGACGCAATAGGGGGCAGTGTGTTTCTGATAAACATATCTCTTGTTTAAGTCTAACATTTTAAATGGAAGATCAAACTAACACTTATACAACTGAGAAGAACTCACTTAAAACTATGTTTTAAGCGAGTTTAAAAGGTCACGACACTTACCTTTGGCTTACATGAAGCACTCATTGTCATAAAAATAGAACAAGTTAAAGCACATATGACTTAGTTGAATATAACACTATTGTGTCTGGTATCAGACAAATGTAGCGTTGAACGCAAATTCACTTGAGCGAATGGATTGTTTTATATTACTACTAGACATAATGCAGTTGAAAACAAAACTCGGTTCTTACGCGTTTGAATATATTTATATAATATAAAATGTTTCGGCTAAACCATGGTATTTTAGTAAGTAATTGACTTGTTTAACACTAAAACAAACTAAACTAGAAATAGCACGTTAGCGGCCGACGCGTTACCCCACGCCGCATATTTGACCCAGGGGTCAGATCAAAATTCCAAATAGTGCACTGTCGCACATAATGCTCATAGCTACCATGTAATTAAGTTTCAAGGTTCTAGTGCTAATAGTGTAGGAGGAGATAGTGGCAAGGACTGACGGACGGACGAAAAGGCAATTTTGGGTGGGTGTGGCCTATGTGGGCGGGGCTCTGGAATGGTTAATGTAGACATGGATGGTCGAGATAGATCGTGTTGTCATACGAGATGCTCAGTATTAATTCTGCGTCAATTAGTGAATAAATGAAGAAGTTATGTTAAAACAAAATTTTGGGTGGGTGTGGTCTATGCGGGCGGGGCGCTCAAGGTTGGTAATGGGGCCAATGCATGGTTGAGATTGACCGTATTGTCATAAGAAATTTTGGGTACGAAACAAAATTCTGGTACTCAAATTTTGGGTAAGAAAAAATTTAGCCGAAAAATGGGTACGAAAAAAAATTGGGTACTAAAAATAAATTGGGTACGAACAAATTTTGGGTACGTAAAAAAATATTGGTACGAAAAAAAATTGGGTACGAAAAAAAATGGGTAGGAACAAAAATTGGGTAGCAAAATAAAAATTTGGGTACACAAAAAAAATGGGTACGAAAAAATGTGGGTACGATTAAATGTGGGTACGAAAAATGTGGGTAAGAACAAAAATGGGTACGAAAATAAAATGGGTAAGACAAAAAATAGGTACGAAAAAAAATTGGGTACGAAAAAAATTGATAACAAAACAAAGATGGGTACGAAAATTTTTGGATACGAAAACAAATTTGGGGGTACGGGGAAGTAGTACCCGTGAACCTCTCGATATAAATATAACTTGAGGAAATACTGTCAACCAAGGCGAAGCCGTGGTTGAAAGTTTTTTTCCGAAAGTTGACAAATATGCTGTCACCTTGTAAGACATGTAATATTTATTTTATTATACCGAAAAAAATATTCAAACATGAACAATTTATATGAACCATGTCTGTTTGCAACGGAAATGCAAAACTTCGTACTGCGCATGCGCGAATGGGACTGTACAATGTTTCACCATTTCGCACGTGATTGCTAAATTAGCGGGCGACAGTATATAAATATTACATGTCTGACAGCGTGACAGTAAATTTGTCAAGGTTGACAGTATTTTTCCGAAAGTTGACAAATTTACTGTCACCCTGTCAGGCATGTAATATTTATGTTATTATACCGAACAAACTCGTCAAACATGAACAATTTATATGAACCATGAACGATTTTAATATTCAATAAGTGTATTTGATTTCAGCAATGAACAACCATTAATATGTTGAGTGGTTCAGATTTTCGGGCCGAGCAAAATGAACTTCGCTTTATTCGGCACCGACATAGTTATCGATTGATCCCATCAATTTTCTACGTCGCCAATTATTACTTTAAAAATTATATTACCGAACCAGCTTTCCTAATTTTATTTTCATCACTTTATTACGCAATTTATGACGTACTCGTGTGACGTCATTTCGGTGAGGAAACATTTTGGGACAACAATATTGACGTGGTTGGTTTTTAACAGTAAGATATTTGTTTAAAGCATCGAACGTATCCAAAACGTATTTCGGATTGCTGTAGGTGGATGGTCCACGGCCGTCCACAAGCTCAAATGACCATATATGGAGAAAAAGGCGGGACCAAACCAAATAGGCTTGCAATGCGCATGCCCAAGCAAAACCGATTGTAAGCCATCTTGAATTGTTAGCGTGAAAAGATAGATTCTACATTTATTGGATATTTTAATATGATGAATATTATAGGTAAAGAATATGGATAGTATTATCATTATAACGTCAACATTAACTCAACACTTGTATTGTTGACATGAAGATAAAGCTATTTCGAGGTTGTTTTGACCATTGAATTGCTAAGTAGGTCAAACTCAAAGTTTTAACTTCTATTGATATTTTATTGAGTTAAGGAATCTTCGAGTAATAGTTAAAAAAAATCTTTCGCAATCTATAGCTAAATCATGTGTTGTTGCTATATTATAAACTTTCGTGCATGAGCCATTTAAATCCGTTTGCATTACTTTTTTTGTTGTTTCCCCTGGAAAATTCTCTTCTTGCTAGCCTTCGCTGAGTTATTCAACAACATCGCTATATTGCCGACTTTTGTTGTTTTTTTGGTTAAAGCTGCATGCTTTTGTTGGATAATGTTTTATTTATCATTCACGTTTTACATATGATTCTGTTTAAACCATATTTAATCGATGTTTTGGTGAATTTCGCGCATGCTTAACTTGCCTGATTTCGGACGTAATTTACTTTCGGATACTTGCTCATCTTGTGTTTTTTTTCCGATGTTTTCTAATGTATGCAGATTAAAAAAACAGCTCATGCTTAAATGTGTTATTGAGCAAGTGACTTCTTAATACTATGGCAGGAATAAAAAAACTGTTATAAAATTAAAAAGGCAGTTTAGTTACATGTATAAACTCACAGTCACAAGTGTGTAAGTATTACTGTTACATTTATTTATATTTACTAAAAGTAAATATATTCGCACATATCAGTAAGTATTGTACAGCCCTGAATTATATTTAATACACCCATCTAGGCAGTAAATTCATATATGTGCTGGTTTTAATTTACATTCATGTTATTATCCCCCTGCAATAGGCGGAGGGATATTGTTTTGGCCTTGTCCGCCCGTCTTTCTGTCCGTCCGGCACTTTTGTGTTGGGAGCCATATCTTGGAAGTGCTTTGGCGGATTTCATTGAAACTTGGTATGAGTATATATATAGATAAGAGGATGATGCTTGCCAAATGGCAATGTACACTATCTGTTAATAACGGAGTTATGGCCCTTCGAACCTAAAAAAATGCTTTTTTACCCGAGTGTCAAATATAACACTTTTGTGTCCAGAAGCTAATTAGCGGGGGATATCAATTCAATGAATTTGCTTGTTATTAATTGAATGGAAATAAACCTGTTCTTTTGTCTGTCATTATGGTGTTTAAAATCACATTTAATGGCATCCAACCTACTTGATTTCAAATACAGTAACAACTGGCGCCGTGACCTGGATGCAGATTCTAAGCAGATGGGCCAAAATGGGGGCAGCTGGAGAGACTCGCCCGGAACTGACAAGCCTGGAGGAAGCTGGTTGACTGTTGGCGAGATGGGACAACAGACGAAGAATAAACGAACCTACTTGATTTGATAAACATTTTTGTAAGTCATAAAAGAATCGAGCAAACTTTTTGTTTCCAATAAGCAGTCCTGTATATATCCGAAATAAAATAAAATGTTTCACTCAGGTTCCTTGATACTCATCTTGGTATTTAAGGGACCTTATAACAGATTTTGGCATGTATTGAAGTTTGTCATTAAATGCGTTATATTTATAAATGTAAACATTAAATCTAAAAAGCTCAATTAAAAAATAAGAAAAAATTAAAAGAAAAAGTAATCATCATCTGGGCTCGAACCACTGACCTAAGGAGTAAAAGTCTAACGCTAAGATGGCCATCCATGCTCTTACAATATTTTATACTTTCAGTTTCTATAAGCAAAGCTCGTAGTGTCACAAAAAACGACAACAGAACTCCAAATTATTCAATTGTTTTGCTTTGCAACGATTTATCATTTTCAGGTTGTTAATGTTAAGTATAACTGTTTTCTCACAAATATCATAACTGCAACAAAAATGTGCGAGTCTGAAACAATTTGTATGCCCCCTTTCGAAGAAAAGGGGCCATATAGTTATCAGACTGTCCGTCTGTCGGTCCGTCTTTCCGTCACACTTTGCGTTTAGGTTTCGAAAAATGCTCATAACTTCTATGTCCCTTGAGATATAACCTTCATATTTGGTATGCATGTGCATATGAACAAGGCCTTTCCATACGAACACAAATTTTTACCCCTGTGACCTTGACCTTGAACTTAGGGTCCGCGTTTAGGTTTCAAAATCTGCGTTTAGGTTTTGAAAAATGTTCATAACTTCTATGTCCCTTGAGATATAACCTTCATATTTGGTATGCATGTGATATGGACAAGGCCTTTCCATACGCACAAAAATTGTTACCCCTGTGACCTTGAACTTAGGGTCCGCGTTTAGGTTTCGAAATCTGCGTTAAGGTTTTTAAAATGCTCTAACTTCTATTTCCCTTGAGATATAACCTTCATATTTGGTATGCATGTGTATATGAACAAGGCCTTTCCATACGCACAAAAAAAAATTACCCCTGTGACCTTGACCTTGAAGTTAAGGTCCGCGTTTAGGTTTCGAAATCTGCGTTTAGGTTTTGAAAAATGCTCATAACTTCTATGTCCCTTGAGATATAACCTTCATATTTGGTATGCATGTGTAAATGGGCAAGGCCTATATACGCACACAAATTTTGACCCCTGTGACCTTGACTTTAGGGTCCGCGTTTAGGTTTCAAAATCTGTGTTTAGGTTTCGAAAAAAGCTCATAACTTCTTTCAAGCATTTATAGGGGGCATAAGTCATCCTATGGTGACAGCTCTTGTTTTATTTTGTCAATTTACCAAAACATGCAAAGGCCCCTTAAAATACATGAAGTAATGTTTACAGTTGTCCATAACCACATATTGAAAAAGAATGTGCAAGCTCTATCTATTGGCATACAAACAAAGCCAATCTGTTGGATTATTACTCATGGCAAGCAATATGATCTTAGGTATACCTTCTATAATAAGGTGTTTGCACTTTAATCACATTAAAATTTGAAATACTATGGAAGTACAAAAAGGTCAGAATGATAACAAACAGGTTTGTAATGGACATCATCTTGCAATTGCTATTTATGTGAGTGGGATGGTACAAAAATTCTGAATTTGTTATATGTAGGACATTTAGTAACTTAGCAACCCATGCATGTTGCAAGGGTTTTAATTGTCCGAATTATTTGGAAATCCCGATTTGAGCCATTCAGGATTGAATTTTAGATCAGTGTAAATCCGATGGTTTATTTTAAGGGGGTGTGAATAAATATTGTAATTGCTTGATTGGCATGCCGGGCATGTGCGCTTAGTACGGATTTTTCCTGGTCTTTTTAACAAGGTTTTCCAAAGAAAAAAACGGGTTATTAGATTGGCAAATGTCGGTTGGCGGGCGGAACAAGCTTGTCCGGGCCATAACGTTGTGGTTCTTGGTGAGAATTTAAAATCATTTGGCACATTTGTTCACCATCATTAGATGGTGTCGCTCAAAAGAATACCGTCGATATATCCAAGGTCAAGGTCACACTTTGAGTTCAAAGGTCAAAAATGGCCATAAAAGAGCTTGTCCGGGCCAAAATTATGTCATTCATTGTGAGACTTAAAAATCATTTGGCATATTTGTTCGCCATCGTGGGACGTTGTTTCACACGTTAGAATTACGTCAATATCTCCAAGGTCAAGGTCGCCGCAACTTAAAATCTATTTATTTTGAAACAAAGGGGGTTAATTATAAACAATCAGTTTGAGTTGTCTCCCTCTATCAGACTTTTTTCTACATTGAAAACCTGGTTTTGTGACAATTTTTAACCAGGTTTTCCGAAGGAAAAAACTGGTTATTAGATTGGCGAATGCGGGCGGGCTGGCTGGCTGGCTGGCTGGCGGGCTGGCTGGCGGGCTGGCGGAATAAGCTTGTCCGGGCCATAACTATGTCGTTCATTGTCAGATTTTAAAATCATTTGGCACATTTGTTTACCATCATTGGACGGTGTGTCGCGCGAAATAATTACGTCGATATCTCCAAGGTCAAGGTCACACTTTGAGTTCAAAGGTCAAAAATGGCCAAAAATGAGCTTGTCCGAGCCATAACTATGTCGTTCATCGTCAGATTTTAAAAGCATTTGGCACATTTGTTCACCATCATTGGACGGTGTGTCGCGCGAAATAATTACGTCGATATCTCCAAGGTCAAGGTCACACTTTGAGTTCAAAGGTCAAAAATGGCCATAAATGAGCTTGTCCTGGCCATAACTATGTCATTCATTGTGAGATTTTAAAATCATTTGGCACATTTGTTCACCATCATGGGACGGTGTGTCCCACGAAAGAATCACGTCAATATCTCCAATGTCAAGGTCGCCACGACTAAAAATAGATTAAAAAAAAAAAAAACTTACAAAGGGGGTTAATTTTTTTTGGTCATTTCAAAAGTTCAGTTTGAGTTTTCTCCCTTTATCAGATTTTTTTTTCACAATGATAACCTGGTTTTGTGACAATTTTGTCCCTTGTTTCCCTTGTTTTACTATTGTCTGATTGGTTATCCGCTGACACGGACGTAAAAGATAACTTACCTAACCTCTCGGCTACTTTCCAGAAATCTTACATACTACAAAATGTAGCATATGTCCGCCATCATTAAATTTCCATTTTCTGCTGTCAAACTAAGTGCATATATTATTTCATTTGCAAAAGACATATCTGGATATATTTTTGGACAGTTGTTTTACTGTATGGTTAGTGGATTAACATTTATTATCCCCCCTTCGAAGAAGAGGGGATATATTGCTTTGCACATGTCGGTCGGTCTGTCGGTCCGTCCACCAGGTGGTTTTCGGATGATAACTCAAGAATGCTTAGGCCTAGGATCATGAAACTTCATGGGAAGATAGATCATGACTCGCAGATGACCCCTATTGATTTTTAAGGTCACTAGGTCAAAGGTCAAGGTCATGGTGACCCGAAATAGTAAAATGGTTTCCGGATGATAACTCAAGAACGCATATGCCTAGGATCATGAAACTTCATAAGTAGATTGATCATGACTTGCAGATGACCCCTATTGATTTTGAGGTCACTAGGTCAAGGTCACGGTGACCCGAAATAGTAAAAAGGTTTCCGGATGATAACTCAAGAACATATACGCCTAGGATCATGAAACTTCATAGGTAGATAGATCATGACTCGCAGATGACCCACTATTGATTTTGAGGTCAGTAGGTCAAAGGTTAAGGTCACGGTGACCCGAAATAGTAAATTGGTTTCCGGATGATAACTGAAGAGCACATATGCCTAGGATCATGAAACTTCATGGGTAGATTGATCATGACTCGCAGATGACCCGTATTGATTTTGAGGTCACTAGGTAAAAGGTCAAATTCACGGTGACCCGAAATAGTTAAATGGTTTCCGATGATAACTCAAGAACGCTTACGCCTAGGATCATGAAACTTCATGGGTACATTTATCATGACTTACAGATGATCCATATTGATTTTCAGGTCACTAGGTCAAAGGTCAAGGTCACGGTGACCCAAAACAGTTACAAATTTTCCGGATGATAACTCAAGAATGCTTTTGCCTAGGATCATGACACTTCATAGGTACATTGATCATGACTCGCAGATGACCCCTATTGATTTTCAGGTCACTAGGTCAAAGGTCAAGGTCACAGTGACAAAAAACGTATTCACACAATGGCTGCCACTACAACGGACAGCCCATATGGGGGGCATGCATGTTTACAAACAGCCTTTGTTATCAATGTTCTTTATAACATTAATAAAAATGACAATTACACATAGAGTGTTACTGGTGGTCTGGCTTATAATATTTTGCATTTTACTCACCAGAAATAGCAACTAAGACTATAAAAAGAACAATAAACTATGGCTTAGGGGGCTCTACCTGTAAGGGACCTACAGCCTCAGACTCCAGACTTTATCATTAGGATTTTAAATTTGGGACATTTGACACCCCTGATGTTGTGTCATGTATCAAACCGTCTATAAATATTAATTTTATTAATTGGATATGTTGAAGATTTGGTGATGCAATCATTGGATTTCATTTTGTGTTTTGTTGACCTACTTTTAATTTTTAGGCTCAGCAGAACTATGGCTGTCAAAACACAACTGTATTAAAATGAATAGTGCTTCAAATTATACAAGAAGTCACTTTCTTTTTGTTTTAGATGTTTTTCAGTTTATTCGGAAGACGTTTCCCAACAACCGTCTTGAAAGAAATAACTTTTGAACCTGATTTTCTGGTAATACATATTTTTTTACATACAGTTATTAGTGAATTATGAACATTTCATAAGGATCTCAATGGTCACAACAGGTATATTTATATAATATATATATATATATATATATATATATATATATATATATATATATATATATATATATATATTTAAAAAAGGCCTGTTGAGTTTTTAATTTGTTCTCTTAAAGATTTACAGAAAGACCCTTTTTAGCTCGACTATTATATATGAAATCTATATAGTGGAGCAATTCTACTCACCCGATGTTGGCGTTAGCCTTAGCATTGGCGTTAGTGTGAGCATGCAAATGTTAAAAGTTTGTGTACTACCCCAAATATTTTCAATGTCCCTTGGCATATTTCTTTCATATTTTGCATACTTCTTAACAAACATGACACCAACATATAAACAAGAGCAGACAACTCTATCAAGCATTTTGTAATAATTATGGCCCCTTTTCCACTTAGAAAATGCAGCAAATGTTTACGTTTGTGTACTACCCCAAAAAAAATTCAATGTCCCTTGACATATTGCTTTCATATTTTGCATTTTTCTTAACCAACCTGACCCCAACCTATAAACAAGAGCAGACAACTCTATCAAGCAGTTTGTAATAATTATGGCCCCTTTACCATTTAGAATATTCATATTATTGATAAATCGATGTTAAAGTTGGCGTACCACCTAAAATATTTTCAATGTCCCTTGACATATTGCTTTCATATTTTGCAAACTTATTTACCAACATGACCCCAATCTATAAAGAAGAGCAGACAACTGTATCAAGCATTTTGTAAGAATAATGGCCTTTTTTCCATTATTATATGCATATTACTTAAGATTCAACCCAATAATATCTTTGACAAGTTTTAAAATGACGCCGGTTTGTTGAAAAGCATGGCATTTATGAGGTGGGGCATTTTCCTTATATGGCGATAGTAAACCTTGTTATCACTCTAGAGGCCACATTTATTGTCAGATTTTTATGAAACTTGGTCAGAACATTTTTCCAATGATATCTTGGATGAGTTTGAAAATGGTTTTTGTTGCTTTAAAAACATGGCCACCAGGGGGCGGGCAGGCTGTCAAGCGGTCATACTTTTTCCTACTTTTTCCTACTATTTCCTACTTTTTCATCAGGATCCTACTTTTTCCTATTTTTTTACCAAATCTTCCTACTATTCCTACTTTTTCATTTTCAATTGAGAATATTTTTTTAAATAGTTTATTTAGTAAACTTGCAGGATGAATGAATCTATGGCATGACTGTTAATGTGCATTCATCTAGATGAGACCTGACAACCCATGCTGACTGTCTGCTAGCACCTCTTCAGGGAGCATAAATATTTGTTTCTTATGTAACTTTTGAAATTATTGACAAGTTTTTTTTAAGTAACAATAGAGCCTTGTTTACATTCTTTGCATTTGTACACTGCTGACTTCACTACCTTACACAGTTCCCAGTGATGCAAGAGCTGAGGGCACCCATTGTTTATTCCAGTTTTATTTTGTTTCCATTGACAACAATTTGACCAAACCTTATGCATGTTTACATGATATTGCTGTTTGGAATGTAGAGATATAGAGATACATGTATTGTATGAGTGGTTATGTAATATGGAATTTATTACACAAGTTATTGGAAACAGATAAAACTGATGCTTTGCCGAGTTTTCATCATTTACAAATATAATGTAATAAATTCTGTATTAAATGACAACGGATATGATGTTCTATTGATATCATAGGTACATCATGTTTAGTAATTAAAGATAAATGCACAGAGCCTAAATGCCCTGATACATTTTTATGCTCCCGGTAGGGTGGCATATAGCAGTTGTACTGTCAGTCCGTTTGTCTGTCTGTCTGTCTGTGTGTCCGTCCAAAAACTTTAATATGTGCCATAACTTTTGCAATATTGAAGATAGTGACTTGATATTTGGCATGCATGTGACTTCAAGGTCAAAAGTTAAAAATACAATCCAAGGGAAGTAAGAAGCTTTAAAAGGGAGATAATTTCTGAACCTGCCAAATAATATATTGAAATTTTATTTCAAAGCGGTGCAATAGTGGGCATTGTGTTTCTGAAAAAAACACATTTCTTGTCTAATGATGCCATAGCTAGTGAGGTAACTTCAAGGTGTTACAGCGTAGTATTAAAATTATTTAACGGCATTATTACACTCCCGCGAAGTCATCAATAATGTAAAAACCTTTATTTGAAACTGGAATAAACAATGTAGTGCAACTGTTTCATTGCCCAATCAATGATGTCATAAAAGATGTCAGGTGATAAGGTCCTATCTCCAGTTGCGTAATCTGCTCTGCAATGACCAGTCATTTTGAATGTAACTTAAGTTATTATATCTGAACCCTATTGTCAATTTAAAGGTTTCACAATGTAGCTGTAGCAGAGCATTGACACTGCTTTATATACTAGTATTAATCTTATACAAAAAGTTGGTGTATCACTAAATGAATTTTGTCTTCTGCTTAAGGATATAACATGCACAATATATTACCATTTTTATATCGATACACAAAAGACCTCTAACCACATATTTGATGATACACCAAAATGAACAGCATCTAATTATACTTCAGGGTAGCTTTGCTTGAAACTTAATTATCATAGATGCACTATAAGTGCTAAAATGCCTAGTGGGAAAACAAAGTTTAACCCTTCATGGATGGAGAAGTTGGACAACAGTGGAAAAACACTTGGATCATGGTGCAAGAGAGATACTGGCAATGAGTTTGCAAGATATTGTACTGTCTGAATGAAGTCCATCTTGTTGTTATTCTGGTGCTTATCAACTGATAAGTCATGCAGATGGATAAAAACACAAGGAAAACTTGAAATACATGCATGATAATTCACAAAAGCATGGAAGTGCTCCAAAGCCAGCTAAGCAGCTCTCAGGGTGGTGGGGATAAATCTATCTGTATGCAAGTACAACCATCACACAAGGAACAGATACAAAAGGCTGAAATCTTCTGGGCCCTTAAGGTAGCTTCAAGTGGGTATCCATACAGAACATGTGATGGCACTCCTGCTCTGTTTCAAGCTATGTTTCCTGGACCTGAGTCTAAAAAATTAGTATTATGTATTCCTACTTTTGAGGGAAAAGTTCCTACTTTTTCCTACTTTTTTCCTACTTTTCTTGCAAAAGTAGTTCCTATTTTTTCCTACTTTTTGAAAATAGGTCACTTGACAGCCTGGGCGGGGCATTTTTCCTTATATGGTTATATATGGTCCTTATATGGTTATATATGGCTTTAGTAAAACCGTGTGAACACTCTGGAGGCCGCATTGTCCAATCTTCGTGAAATTTGGTCAGAAGATTGGTCTCAATGATATCTTGGATGAGTTTGAAAATGGTTATGTTTGCTTGAAAAACATGGCTGCCAAGGGGCGGGGCATTTTTCCTAATATGGCTAAAAATGGCTATAGTAAAATCTTCTTAACACTCTAAAGGCCACATTTATTGTCCGATCTTCATGAAACATGGTCAGAAGATTCATCCCAATAATATCTTGGACGAGTTTAAAAATGATGCTGATTGGTTGAAAAACATGGCTGCCAGGGGGGGGCAGGGCATTTTTCCTTCTATGGCTATAGTAAAACCTTGTTAACATTCTAGAGGCCACATTTATTGTCTGATCTTCATAAAACTTGGGCAGAAGATTTGTCCCAATGATGTCTTGAATGAGTTCGAAAATGGGTATGGTTGCTATAAAAACATGGCCACCAGGGGGCGAGGCATTTTTTCTTAAAGGGCTTTAGTAAAACCTTGTTAACACTTTAGAGGCCACATTTATTGTCAAAGCTTCATGAAATTTGGTCAGAAGATTGGTCTCAATGATATCTTGAAAGAGTTTGAAAATGGTTACATTTGCTTGGAAAACACGACTTCCAGGGGGCGGGGCATTTTTTTCATTATATGGCTATAGTAAAGTCTTGTTAACACTTTAGAGGCCACTTTTATTTCCGATGTTCATGAAAAATGGTCAGAAGATTCATCCCAATAATATCTTGGACGAGTTCAAACATGATGCTGATTGGTTGAAAAACATGGCTGCCAGTGGGCTCTGCATTTTTTCTTTTATGGCTATATAGTAAAACCTTGTTAACACTCTAGAGACCACATTTATTGTCTGATCATCATGAAACTTTGTCCGAAGATTTGTCCCAATGATATCTTGGATGAGGTCAAAAATGGTACAAATACGTACAGACTTTAATGATAAACACTAGTCTGGCCAATGTCGTCTTACAAGCTGGTATATACACTCACTGCTAAAGCAGAATCATTTGTAGTCTGCTGCAGACAGGCAGTGGTGATCGTTCTTAGAAAATTGAGTTGCGGTTCTTTCCGTAGCTAAGGCTTCTAAGCACACACTGATTTGCAAAATATGCTCTGTAAATTCTAAAATGCGACCAACTAAAAACAAACCCTTTGCCAACTTCTAGGTCAAAGGTTAAGTTTGAACATCATGATTCCTTTTAAATGGCAAATGATATACGCGTACGATCTTACAACTGTAACTCCCTATTAATTGTTCCCAACTCGGCATTTTCATCAAAGGGCATGAAGGGTGTCCAAGGTGGACAGGTTGGAATCTTTGAATGGCAGGGTGCTGCGCCCTTCCATTCATGCCAAGCTGGAGCACTGGTTTTGATTGTGTTTCACTTTTAACACACCAAGCATTATGACCCATTATATTTATCAACATTGCTAAAATGAGGCCAAAATAATTGTTAAATGCCCTTTGTTTATTTCCAAAGACATGGATGGATCATCTTTGTCTCTGAATATATTATAAATACTCGTGTTGTTGATTTTGTCCTGTTTGCTTATTGCAGGAAAACTGTTAACGCATTATGTTGTGAAGACTCCTCTGTAATCAGACAGCTAGCGGTATTATGATTATCAAATATTAAAATTTGACTTAACAATATAGCGCTTCAAATTATTATTTTTGTTTCAGATATTTTCCAGTTTCCCCTCACAACAATATGCATCAAACCTCTTGTCTGGTAAGAAATTTCCATTGAAACCAACTGCTGGTAATACTATCTTTTTATACCAATGGTAATGGGGGCTATATAGGAATCACTTTGTTGGTCCGTCGGTCTGTCCCGAAATTCCATCAGATCTTCCCCCAAACTTGGTCACAAGTTGTATATAGATGATGTATAGGTCAAGTTTGAATATGGATCATGCCGGGTCAGAAACTAGGTCATGGGGTCACTTATTGTGTTTTAAACCTGAAGTTTGTCTGGACCATAACTTTGTCATTTATTTCATACAGTATTGTAAATGATGGAACAGTTCATAATGATTTACAGACATCTTCTGATCCCTGGAAGATAAACTAGGGATTGATCTGTCTGTATATAACAGTTCAGAGCCTTCCAATCTAGCGTGAGAAGATGTAATGATAATGTTAAAAGGAAATTACATACAACAGTTCATACAGTTTAAGAAATACAATACATTTTATACAATATCATTTTTGTGCCCCTGAACCAGCGATTTTGGAGGCATATTAAAATCGCTCCGTCCTTTAGTTTGTTAGTCCATCCGTCCGTCTGTAAGTTAGTAAGCCCGTCTGTCAGTCGGTCTGGATTATTTTCCGCTCAATAAGTCAAGCAATTGTCATCAGATCCTCACCAAACTTCGTGAAAATGTGTAAGGCAATAACATCTAGGTCAAGTTAGATAATGGGCCAAATAGACCCAGAAACCCCTGAGGTATGGCCCTTGAATCATAGTAAAATGGGATTTTTAGCTCGACTATTATACATGAAATATATATAGTGGAGCTTTCCTACTCTCCTCGGGGTTCCAGTGTCCGTGAGCGTTGGAACCCTGGGGCGCCCCTGGGTCAAACATGCGGCGTGGGGATATGCGTCGGCCTCTGCCGCGCCATTTCTAGTCAACATTGGAAACATTGGCATCTTAAAGGAATAAATTATGTATGAGCCCAAATTTTGCAGAACTATGGTCCTTGCTCATTTTTGTTTAGCTCCTCAGCTGAAATCATCATCTAGCAGTCACAATAGTTGAGCGGTTGGAGAGGCATGCTTTGCGTCCTACTACCTGCTCAAACTATATCATGGTAATGCCTTATCCAAATAACACAAGTATTCACCATGTGCAAATGTCTTGTTGTCTGTATAACTCTCTCTATTTGCGCAAAGTAAAAAGCATTTGAACTTGCACACTTTGGTGTTTTAGTTTAAGTAGACCTTGTGTTTACAGTGGACAGGTTTAAAGTGGAAGTGACTAGTTAACTGTTGATCATAAGCTGCACTGATGGAAAAATACCTGCTCAGACTATATCATGGTAATGCCTTATCCAAATAACACAAGTATTCACCATGTGCAAATGTCATGTTGTCTGTATAACTCTCTCTATTAGCTCAAAGTAAAAAGCATTTGAACTTGCACACTTTGGTATTTTAGTTTAATTTTGTTTGGACATTACAATTGTTTTGAAACTAAAGATTAGTGTGGGGGCATTACACTTCTCTTAAAAATGTTTATTTGTGATTAATATTTTTTTCAGTTTGGCAGACAAAACATGCTGATCAAAAAGAATGTGTACCACAGGGGCCAGTGTTTCCATTTGAGTGATTGACAACAAGAAGAGATGAGAAATGTTATCATCATATTTAAGTCTCTACATTTATAGTGTACAGCTCAATGTATTGAACTGGTGTTGTAGAATATAATTGGAGATACATGCGAACATTATAACATTATATATAAGATGATATTTCAAAAGCAATAAGAAATAAAGAGTATAAAAAGGTCAAAACAGTAGACCTTGTGTTTACAGTGGACAGGTTTAAAGTGGAAGTGACTAGTTAACTGTTGATCATAAGCTGCACTGATGGAAAAAATAGCGGGTATTTCCTATAACCCCCAAGTACGTACTGTTAATGCTATATCAAACCTGTTATATTCCTAATTTCACAAAGCGGGTATAACCGACTATCCCAGGCTCAAGTTTGCCAAGCGGTATCTACCCATATTCTATATGTCATTATGCGGGGATACTTGACTATCGTATGTTCGTATTTAAGCGATGCTGTAGCACATTAGTTCAACACTCACAAGTCATACCAAGGGTATAGAGGGTTAGGGCAACTAAACCTTATTATATTGTTCACTGCTCGCCTGCATGGTCTGTTCTTCTAAAAGCCATGTAAGAAACACAATCATTCTGCTGTGTGCATATTTTGATCAAATTAATGAATGCTAGTTCGGTTGTTCGGCGTAGCTGTCTTACCAAGCTTTTCACATTAAATAACCTTTATCAACAAACAATTAAATGATGGGGAAATTTCACGCCTGTAGACCCGAATGAATGAATCAGAATATTTTAATTATTGATTTTAGAGAAATCACCCACAGTATTGGCCAAATCAATGCGGAAATCCGGACTTCTTCATGCACGTTTTTGACCAAACAACAATCACTGCGAAATAGCGCAGACCGTGTTTGAGTTACGCCGGCCGCATACGCATTAAGACCTATTTTCGCAAGACGCGACTATAAGTGGGATTTGGTTATGTTGAAAGAACACTTTGCATGTATGAACTATTTACATCTCATTGCGATGGCGATATAATAAATTCATAATAAGCCTTGTGAGGCCACATATGATCACATGTAGTATATTTTAATCTAAGGACAAAATTGTTCGGTTTGAATATACGTGCACTTAATAAGAAACACATCATGCGGTGGAAATGCGACAATTAAACCTTTATTTTCTATTTAAATATTTATAAACGTGAATATACGACTTGCTTTAACGAAACAAGCGTTAATGTGTTACTGATAGGAACATGCGGCAGCAATGAATGGACACTCCTCGTGTAAGTAATCATCATAGTCTAGGGACCCTTCAGATTTTGCATCGTAAAAAGTGTGACCCAGTAATATTGCTTAAAATGGTTGAGCTAACTTAATTTTCATCTTTTCTCGTGCTCTCTAATTACCCACATATTTAGGTCTGGTTGATAGTACTTTTACTTCCCACAGAGCAATTCGCTTCAAATTACTAATAACAACAATACACATTTTTAGCTTTATTTCAAATGTGAACATATTTATTTAACGCAGACGTGTACATAATTTTAACACAGAACAAGGGCTGTTTGTTAAACATGCATGACCCCATATGGGCTGTCAGTTGTAGTGGCAGCCATTGTGAATACGTTTTTGTCACTGTGAACTTGACTTTTGACCTAGTGACCTGAAAATCAATGGGGGTCATCTACCAGTCATGATCAATGTACTTGAGAAGTTTCATTATCACAGACCTAAGTATTCTTGAGCTATCAACTGGAAACCATTAAACTGTTTTGAGTCACTATGACCTTAATCTTTGACCTAGTGACTTGAAAATCAATAGGGGTCTTCTGCCAGTCATTATCAATGTACCTATGAAGGGGGTCATCTGCCAGTCATTATCAATGTACCTATGAAGTTTCATGGTCCTAGGCGTAAGCATTCTTGAGTTATCATCATGAAACCATTTTACTGTTTTGAGTAACTGTGGCATTGACCTAGTGACCGGAAAATCAATATGAGTCATCTGCCAGTCATGATCAATGTTCATATGAAGTTTCATGATCCTATGCGTAAGCATTCTTGAGTTATCATCCATAAATCATTTTACTGTTTTGAGTCACTGTGACCTTTGACCTAGTGACCTGAGAATCAATAGGGGTCATCTGCCAGTAATGATTAATGTACCTATGAAGTTTCAGGATGCTAGGCCTAAGCATTCTTGAGTTATCATCCGGAAACCATTTTACTATTTTGAGTCACTGTGACCTTGACCTTTGACCTAGTGACCTGAAAATCAACAGAGGTCATCTGCCAGTTATGATCAATGTTCCTGTGAAGTTTCATGATCCTAGGCGTAAGCATTGTCGAGTTTTCTTCCAGAAACCATTTTAGTATTTTGATTCACTGTGACCTTTACCTTTGACCAAGTGACCTGAAAATCAATAGGGGCCATTCGCAAGTCATGATCAATATAGCTATGAATTTTTTATTTTATGATCCTAGGTGTAAGCATTTATGAGTTATCAGCCGAAAACCATTTTTCTATTTCGAGTCACTGTGACCTTGACCTTTGACTTAGTGACCTGAAAATCAATAGAGGTCATCTGCGAGTCATCATCAATGTCAGGGCTCGGCCGTGAGGGCGACGTGGGCGACATCTTCGCCTGGGACATAATAATGTCGCCCTTAAATTACATGAAGGAGAAGTTGACTTCGCCTTCTTTTTTACAACATCGACGTTTTTTTCTCTCAACTTTTTCATCTAAAAATTCTCTATTTTCACATGTCATAAAGTCACCGATGACGCTTGTTATGTTATCAGTTTATTATCACATCAAAAGATCGACTGCTGTGAAATCTTATCCAGGCAACTAGCATACATGGGCATTCACTCCAAACAATAACGGTTTAGATCAAAAGATCATAGCGAGTGTCATTTCGCCGACAGTTTGGATAGTTCTCTGTTCTGCAAGCCCAATTAGTACACGCCTTGTAGGCGGAGTTAAGAGGTACATTAACATCGATACTTGCCAATGAGAACGCGCGCATTGTATATACATATGCAGTAGTTTACCTGAGCGATGAAATGACGTCGATATAGAAATGTATTTACGCTCAAAAAAGTTTACACGCGCAACACATTCCCAACAGTAAATATGAATACGATTTATTCTAGTATGTTCTACTGTTTACTTGTTTCGTGTTTCAAAACTCATAAACACTAATTATCCAGTCGATGTGCAATTCATTTTGTCAGACATTAATTCATAACCATATAAACGAAAACTAACAACCCACCCGTGCAAACTGTAGTGCTAATTTCCATAATTTAATCTACCGTATCCATACGTAAACGACTTTATTTTATATACCGCAACCTCTTTGCGCGTGCTGTAAGTTGTCTAATGATTACGTGATAATTGATTGACCATTCGATAATTACAGGTTTTTGGCAGACGGCACGGTTAAAGAAAGTCGGAAAACTTATTAAAGAAAAACAAAATTGATCAAAGGTCTATTAATTACGTAGATCCACTACTGTAAAAGTCCAGCGAGTTTTGTCAGTTTGTTAATCCACCGATAATAACGAGTAACACCCATCTTATATAAACTGGAATCACAGTTCATTTTTATACTAACAAGTCCTAATACTACACAATAGACATTGAGAAAACACATTTCCTCGATTAGACATAAATTATCCGAGTAGAATAAAATTGCTACGTCATGACTCATGACCTTCGACATTGCAAATGGCAGATGTATTGTAATATTTAACCCGCGTTCAATTCAAAGCTGGCGATTCAAATTACAAGTAATGGTGATTTAATAATGGAGAAAGCATTAACTGGATTTAACAAACATGTACGTGTAATAAGGTTTGTTAAACCAGATAACAAGGAAAATTTGGATTATTAAATGAAACAGGTAAGGCATTCTCAAGTGTACATATTTCGGATATGTATACATTCGGATAAACAGTAATAGATATACTATATGTCCCATGCATTAAGATTGTGTTTTGTTGACTCGTTTTTACCACAATTTGGTGATTTCATGACGCGAAAAATTTCCGATGGCATTGGTACCGGACTTGTTCCCAATTGGGTGAAAAAATCACTTACTAATTATCATGTACATTATGATGTAAATAGGGTTTGGATTTTCATTGCATTATTAAAGTACTGTTTATTTTTATGATGCACATGGAAATCACAAGTTTTATTTGTATGAATTGATTTATGTGACTTAATATGTAAGGATTTATTGAATTTGAAAATAGTATTTGTTTGTCATTTATGATGATACTTAGGCTTGGTTTAATGAGGGGTATAAAACAAGCGAAAATTTTATTAAACGCCGAACGGAAATCACTTCTCCTTCTAGTGGCCTCACTTCTCCCTAATTTCAGCTCAGGGAGAAGTCACTTCTCCCTCAAGTTTGAACCTAGGCTGAGCCCTGAATGTACCTATGAAGTTTCATGATCCTAGGCGTAAGCGTTCTTGAGTTATTATCCGGAAACCATTTTACTATTTCGAGTCTTTGTGACCTTGACCACAAAATCAATGGGGGTCATCTGCCAGTCATGATCAATGTACCAATGAAGTTTCATGATCATAGGCCAAAGCGTTATTGAGTTATCATCAGGAAACCATCTGGTGGACGGACGGACCAACCAACTGACATGTGCAAAACAATATACCCCTCTTCTTCCAAGGGGGGCATAAATATAATATTAATTTTTAGTAATCGAAATTAACTAAAAATTGCTTGATTGTATTTTCCGAGAAATTATCGGTAAACAACGTTAAAGTTAAAGGGTATCTGCCAGTTATGCCATTATAACAGAAATATTAAATGACAAAAGCTGTTGCCCGGTTCACGGCACGCGGAGCCTACCCTATTGTGAACCATAATCTTTTTGTGTATTTCATCCTACTAGTTACCTTGACATAGAACAGACACATTGGTTACTTTTATGAAACAATTCTTATAAAACTTGGTATACAAATTGCGACAATGTTGCCCATTTGTCCGTCAGTCCAGGTCCGAATAGTCGCTAAAATTGAGAAAACTCAGTAAGATTTCATGAAACTTAATATTCACATAATTTTTTAATACACAAAATAATACATTGACCATTTTAATTTTGTGATAAAACTTGGTTTAAAAATGAACTCCGAAGAGCAATGTGATATTTATTTTGTCCCTACCGTTTTCACATGAAGGGATTTACGGTTGACCCACTGTCCATCGGTCTGCCAGTCAAATAAACCTGGATCTTGTTACAATGTTTTCCTAACATTTCACCAGGTTACCTACTTTTTGGACACACTTAACCCAGGCTTACTCAACCAAGATAAGCATGTCGATCAGGTTTCATCAACATTGAGTCGAAAAAAGCCTGGTTTCTTCCTTCACCTGATGATCCTCTAACACAGCAAGTCAATCCTCGAATGTCCGAAATATGTTCTGGTTCTTTTAACGGCAGACAAAAACAAGATCTATGATTTTAAGTAAATTTGTTATGTTCATATATAAATTAATTATTCCAACTATTTTTTTAGCTTGTATATGTTGTTATACAATTGTATTAAACATGGCCATTTAAGTCTTTCACAAGATTCTAACTAAACAAATGAGTTTTAATTTCTTTTAAAACTCTTGATGCAAGCAAACGATGAACGGCAGTATTGGGGGAAAAAAACTGGCAGACAATATGTATTTGACCATCAAAACTAGAGAATACTGAGATAAAGATATGCAGAAAATGAAGTAACACCAGTTCATACACAGTGCTAAAATCGCATCATAGAGATGTTTAAGTGCATGGATTTCAAGACTATTAAAACTCAGAACTTTGGTACAGTCTCCCCATCTACAGCATTTCTCTTGAACCATATGAGAGATGATATGTGCATCTTGCTGTCCTATGGAGTGGAAGTCTTCCTTGCAGGATATCCATTTGCACGAATACTCCTATAACAAGCAAATTTGTAAACTGCAGATTGGAAGCCAAAGTCAATTAACTTACAGTGTCCACATTTTTAACTTTAGTTATAATCATTGACCATGTTTTTCACAAATGTTATTTTTGATTGAAAATGTTAATGGCAAAAAAAGATATTTACTGTGAAATAAGTCAATGGAGATAAGCCTACTAATAGCTCTTGGTGTGTATTGTGGATTTCACCATGATTTGTTTAACTCTATTTTTGTTTTATTTATCTATATATTGATATTTTCCATGAGTACTTTACGCAGATACACATCTAATCAGAGCCTCTGTTAATGTAATAAAAGTATGTTACTGTTCTGTTCTTCTGTTAATAACTAATCTAAAAAGAAAGAAAAAAAGTAAATTTGCTCTTTTGTATGAATATGGCATACACTTATTTTTCAATGTTGAAATCTTATTAAATTCAAGATATGAAGCCCTAAAATGTTTGTAACAAACAGATGGATGGACTGACAGACTGACCGATGGAAAACGCCAACACTATATCTCTCTGGCTTTGGCGAGGATAATGATTCAACAGAAAGTAGAAATCATCAATAAATACTTGATGCATCTAAGTTAACTTAGCAATTAGTGACCTCAATATGTCCTTTAACTGAACAAAAAACAGATGTTTCAAAAACTTTACATTATTTGTCATTTGTTGCAAATATTAAAAAGCACTTACAGGTCCTGGGTTTCAATAACCAACATATGATAAAATAGTTTGCAGTAACAAAAGGCACAAAAATGCAAGAAAAAAATCACTTTAATGTTAAAATAAATATATATAGTTATTCAATAAACAATGTATATTTTGACATAAAGTACCGGTCCTGGATTTTTCTCAACATCATTTAAGAGCATCAACATCCGCTGGGACAGGTTAACATGTTGTTGAATACACAGCTGCATCATGATGTAATGAAAACCACCTTGTCCACATATACGACCCAGAATCATCAGCCCAAACATCTTGATCCACATGGTGGGTGGGAAATGTTTGTAAGTTCCTAAAGAACAAACATGTTAATGATTTATCATTTCAAGTATAAAAGGCAAGCCTTAAAATTCTCAGAAAGCTTTAACTTCTGAAGGTTAATATCATCCTGGCTGTGCAGATCTTGGTAATATACCCATTTAAAAAACATTCCTTAAAGACACACACCTTGAAATGAAATATCTGGCATAGTAAATTTGGACATAAATAAGAAACATATTTTATCTTTGCCAATTAGAATATATCTGGTGGTTGCAAGGTAGAAATCCGTCTTTTTTGTGCTTTAAAACTTAAAAATAATTGTGTTTCTTGAATTGAACATGTAAGTATACAAATCATACATTCAGTTTTAAAATATAAAAAAATAAATTACTTGCTAACTAGGCTATAGATTTAATGACAATTTTGCACACTTTCAAATTGCATCTATATGTACTGATTAACATGTATTTCATTTCAAGGTGAGTGGCTTTTAATGTAATAAACAAGAGTGCCAAACTGTCACAAGATACACCCGTTTGAAGGTTTTGGACACAATGCTAAACGCTGGAAATGCACTAAGTGACCTAGTTTTCGACCCGGCATGACCTATATCTGAACTTGACTTAGATATCATTAAGACACAACTTCTGCCCAAATTTGGTAAAGATCGGATGAAAACTCTTTCAATTAAAGAGCTTACACCATGCTAAATCCTTGAAATGCACCCTGTGAACTAGTTTTTGACCCAGCATGACCCATATTTGAACTTGAACTAGATATTGTCTAGACTTGAACTAGATATTGTCTAGATACAACTTCTGACCACATTTGTTGAAGATCAGATGAAAACTACTTCAATAAGAGAGTGGACACCGTGCTAAATGCTTAAAATGCACTAAGTGACCTCGTGACCTAGTTTTTGACCTGGCGTGATCCATATTTGAACTTGACCTAGATAACATTTTGAAAAATTTCTGACCAAATTTGGTGAAGATCGGATGATAACTACTTCAATTAGAGAGCGGACACCATGCTTAATCCTTGAAATGTACTAAGTGAACCCCTGACCTTGTTTTTGACCCGGCATGACCCATAATTGAACTTGACCTAGATATTGTCTAGATAAAACTTCTGACCAAAGTTTGTGAAGATTGGATGAAAACTTCTTCAATAAGAGAGCAGACACCATGCGAAATGCATGAAATGCTCTAAGTGACCTCGCGACCTAATTTTTGACCCAACATGACCCATATTTGAACTTGACCTAGATATCATTTACACACAACTTATGACCAAATTTGGTAAAGATCAGATGAAAACTACTCCAATTAGAGAGCCACCAATGCTAAATCCTTCAAATGCACTAAGTGACCCCGTGACCGAGTTTTTGACCTGGCATGACCCATATTCGAACTTGACCTAGATATTGTCTAGATACAACTTCTGACCCAGTTTGGTGAAGATCGGATGAAAACTATTTGAATTAGAGAACGGACACCGTTATGGACGTCGCCGCCCGCCAAGGGTGAAACTATAATACGTCCCGTTTTAAAAAACCGGCGTTTAAAAATAAGTAATATCCCTCACAGGGTTCAGGTCACACAATAAATTTATAGACAATAGGCAATACTTAATTCATTCGCTTCAAACTGTTTCTCTTGACAGATAACTAATGTTCAATCAAATTTTCATTTAAGATCTTGTCACTTCATTTGGTTACAAATTTGAAATATACTAAAATTTGCCTTCATAATGGAAACTTCTATTTCCAAGCATGCCTTCCACTTCCTTGAGCTGACTTCGTTGAGTTTATGATTAGCAGATGCAATCTGTAAGATTTACTTATAAATAACTCTAAAATAAGTGATTATTACCCAAAAAATAAAAAAATATAAATTCCTTTGTCTAATTACACACTTTCACATAAATGTGACACACGCATAAAGGCCCATAACCATCCAATCAAAATATTCAGAAATAGAGGTGCTCATTATACTAACAGTAATGACTAAGTTTGTATACATGTATGTTCTTTTCAACTATGTTTTGCAAAATATTCTCATGCAAAACCAGGGTTTTCAATTTAATAAGCCACATGTACATTGCATGTAACAGGGGTAAGACAATGCTAACAAGAGATGTGGTTGTCAGAAACACAATGCCCCCTAATGCGCCACTTTGATTATTTTTTTAACCTTTGACCTTGAAGGATTACCTTGATCTTTCACCACTCAAAATGTGCAGCTCCATGAGATACACATGCATGCCAAATATCAAGTTGCTACGTTCAATATTGCAAAAGTTATGAAGAAGGTTAAAGTTTTGGTTAAAGTTTTAGGACACACACACACACACACACACACACACACACACACACACACACACACACACACACACACACACACACACACGGACACATACAATGACAAGACAGGCCAAAAACAATATACCCCCGATCTTTCGATCCGGGGGCATACAAATAATCCTGGTTGTGTTTTTCAAGCAATCTAGCTAAACAAACAGGTTTAATTAAAATAGAAAGATTAACTAAAATGAACATACCAGTTATATAGGGCTATAACTATCATATTGAGTATGTCAACACAAAATCGTGTCATTAGTTGCTAAAAGATACAGAAAGCATTATATGGGAAAGTGCATGTGTTGACCTCCTTTTTTGTTACTTTATTTGTACATAAAATGCTTGTCAAGCATACACAAGTTAGTGATTTAAAGTCATACCATTGGTGAGCCTATCAGCTTAATTTTACTCTCTTTTCCAGTCTCTGGTTGCTTGATATGGCGACTGCAGAAGTGGCTCAGCAAAGCGTCATCGTTGGAGCAAACAACCCTGCATTCTGGACACCGATTGTGCGCCTCCTTTAAATATAAAACTTTGTGAAACATAAAAATATATTCAACATTTATTTTTCATCATTTTAACCAATAAATACCTACTAAACAAGAACTTTGAGATTAACTTAGATAAGAAAACATGTATATTATTTTCAATTAAATTGTTACACAAGAGCTGTCTCCATAGGATGACTTATGCCCCCAATACATGCTTTGATAGAAATTATGAGCATTTTTCGAAACCTAAATGCATTTTTCAAACCCTTAACGCGGACCCTAAGGTCAAGGTCATGGGGTAAAAATTTGTGTGCGTATGGAAAGGCCTTGTCCATATACACATGCATATCAAATATGAATGTTACATCTGAAGCGACAAAAGAAGTTATGAGCATTTTTCGAAACCTAAACACAAAGTGTGACGGACGGACGGACAGACAGACATCAGACAAACAGACAGAAGGACAGTGCGATCACTATATGCCCTCCTTCGGCGGCATAAAAAAAGTTAATCCAGAAATGCAAAATAAGTCCCAAACTAGAGAGCGGACCCCATACTTAATCCTTGAAATGCACTAAGTGACCCCGTGACCTAGTTTTTGACCCGGCATGACCCATATTCGAACATGACCTAGATATTGTCTTGATACAACTTCTGACCAAGTTTGGTAAAGATCAGATGAAAACAACTTCAATTAGAGTCTAGAGAGCAGACACCATGCTTAATCCTTGAAATGCACTAAGTGACCCCATGGTCTAGTTTTTGACCCGGCATGGCCCATATTCGAGCTTGACCTAGATATCGCCTAGATACAACTTCTGACCAAGTTTGGTAAAGATCGGATGAAAACTATTTGAATTAGAGAGCGGACAAGAAAAGTGTGACAGAAAAACAGACAGTGCGAAAAATATATACCCACTTTTCTTCGAAAGGGGGCATAAAAAATGTGGAGTAAAATATATACAAATGTGTTCTTTTTCTTTGCAGACTGACTTACCTATCAAAATAGTTACATAAACAAATATGTATAATTATATTGTTAATATTATGCGCATAAATAAAACATTTGCTATTTCATCTAAAATTAATTGTAGACAGAAAATAATGAAACAAGAAACCGTTTGAGACGGGTGATGCTCCACAAAGGGTTTTTTGTCACAATATTGCACTATATATTCAGATAAAAGGAAACGTCTTGAGGGGCATAACTTTGGACAAAATAATACGATGGATGGTTTAGCAACTTAAAAATTTCAAAGGGGCATAACTCTGTAAATAAATCATCTAACCAGAACCCACTTATAACATGTGCATCTTCTCAAGGTAGTTAAGCTTCCCATAAAGCTTCATTGTATTCCAGTCAGTAGTTGGGGAGAAATAGCCCGGACAAGAATTGCACTATATGTACAGTTAATAGAAAATTTCAAAGGACCATAACTCTGTGAAAAATCATCCGACCATAACCGGCTGATAATATGCACATCACCTGTTGGTAGTGAAGCTTCCCATAAAGTTTCATTGAATTCCCAGGAAAAATTGCTGAGAAATAGCTCGGACATGAATTGCACTATATGTACAATGGAAAATTTCAAAGGGCCATAACTCTGTGAAAAATCATCCGACCATAACCGGCTGATAATATGCACATTTCCTGTTGGTAGTGAAGCTTCCCATAAACTTTCATTGAATTCCCGTAATAATAAGTTGCTGAGAAATGGCTCGGACAAGAATTGCACTATATGTACAATGGAAAATTTCAAAGGGCCATAACTCTGTGAAAAATCATCCGACCAGAACCGGCTGATAATATGCACATCTCCTCTTGGTAGTGGTGCTTCCCATAAAGTTTCATTAAATTCCAGTCATTAGTTGCTGAGAAATAGCCCGGAAAAGGATTGCACTTTATTTACAGTTAATGGTAAATTTCAAAGGGCCATAACTCTGTAAAAAATCATCCGACCAGAACTGGCTGATAAAATGCACATCTCCTCTTGGTAGTGAAGCTTCCCATAAAGTTTCATTGAATTCCGGTCATTAGTTGCTGAGAAATAGCCTGGACAAGAATTGCACTATATGTACAGTTATGGAACATTTCAAAGGGCCATAAATCTGTGAAAAATCATCCGACCAGAACCGGCTGATAATATGCACATCTCCTCTTGGTAGTTAAGCTTCCCATAAAGTTTAATTGAATTCCGGTCATTAGTGGCTGAGAAATAGCCCGGACAAGAATTGCACTATTTGTACAGTTAATGGAAAATTTCAAAGGGCCATAACTTTGTGAAAAATCATCTGACCAAAACCGGCTGATAATATGAACATCTCCTCTTGGTAGTGAAGCTTTCCATAAAGTTTAATTGAATTCATGTCATAAGTTCCTGAGAAATAGCTCCGACAAGAATTGCACTATATGTTCAATGGAAAATTTCAAATGGCCATAACTCTGTGGAAAATCATCCAACGAGAACCGGCTTATAAAATGCACATCTCCTGTTGGCAGTGAAGCTTCCCATAAAGTTTCATTGAATTCCCGTAATAAGTTGCTGAGAAATTGCTCGGACAAGAATTGCTTTATATGTACAATGGAAAATTTCAAAGGGCCATAACTCTGTGAAAAAACATCCGACCAGAACCCGCTGATAATATGCACATCTCCTCTTGGTAGTGAAGCTTCCCATAAAGTTTCATTGAATTCCAGTCATTAGTTGCTGAGAAATAGTCCGGACAAGAATTGCACTATATGTACAGTTAATGGAAAATTTCAAAGGGCCATAACTCTGTGAAAAATCATCCGAACAGAACCTGCTGATAATATGCACATCTCCTCTTGGTAGTGAATCTTCCCATAAAGTTTCATTGAATTCCGGTCATTAATTGCTGAGAAATAGCCCTGACAAGAATTGCACTATATGTACAGTTAATAGAAAATTTCAAAGGGCCATAACTCTGTGAAAAATCATCCGACCTAAACCCGCTGATAATATGCACATCTCCTCTTGGTAGTGAAGCTTCCCAAAAAAGTTTCATTGAATTCCGGTCTTTAGTTGCTGAGAAATAGCCCGGACAAAAATTATTCACGGACGGACTGACGAAGCGGCGACTATATGCTCCCCCCCAAATTTCAAATTAACATGGATAATAGAAAATATTTTGAAATGCTTTATTTATAAATTAGAAACTGGATAACACTTCTAAAATGATTGCAAGTTTCCATGACTCATTGAGGAATAAACCATGTAAAAATGTTAGTTTTGCAAATTTATATAGTTATGGGAAACAACTACATTAAATTTAAATATCAAAGCTTTTTTTTATAATTGTATATGTACCAGTAAAACACCGCTTCATTCGTAAGAATGTCATTTGAGCCTAGATGAAGATACAGCTGTTGAACATCCATCTTCCGCAAGTCTCTCAACAATGCATGGCGAAAACAATCACAAGAAAATTTGGCACCTTTGAAAACAGAGTTAGCGAATGTCTGTGTAAATAAATCACAAATTAGATGAATGAATACACAAGGAAAATGCATGCTTTGCCTCAAGATTAAAATGAAAAGTTTGCAAATACAATTCCCTACAATCTGTAAAATATTCCACACGCTTAAATAAAATATATAACCATGCAAATTAGTTAGAAAACGCAATCATTGCACATCAGCATAATAAGTTTAACTTTATATTGATGACAAATACTGTAATCATACGAAGCTTAGGACTTGACATTTGAACTGTTTAAGTTTAAAGAAATGAAATAATTACATCATTTATAGAAACTACGAGTATCACGTTAAAATGGTGGCGTTTCGTGTTTTCTCAAAAATGTTTACAAAAACAGTAAACATTTAAACGACTGTTGATATCAACATAATCCATTTTAGTTCATTACGTTACAATGTTGCAAAACTTATTAAAAGCTGTTAAAAAAAGACTCGTATACATTTGTATCATGTGTGCCAGATGGCCCTTATTCACAACAGCGTAAACATAACAAAACACCATGTACGACCTAGACGTCTTGAATATTTGACACACGTCGGCACAAAGTGCTCGGAAATTTTTTCCTGCTATTTGTTGCATGATCATTCCCCGAATTGTCTTGAACATTCGACGCGCGTCAGCACAACGTGCATGAGGAAATTTTCGCGACATTTATTCATCTGCATTCATTTTTAATTTAATAAAAAGATACTCGTTTTTATGTACATCTTGTTAGGTAGAAAACAATAAAAAAATTACACAGGTGTAGTCTTATTGAATAAATGTGGGATCAATATTTATTCGTCTTTGTTATAAAATACTACGGCATGTAAGTAGAAAATATGTGTACCCAAAAACTCAACAACGGCAAGAACAGTTAGTTTTAATATGACGTCATTGTGCAAATGGGTTATGATCTGAATATAACTTCTGGAAATAATCATTACTTTCAGTTTGGAAATGCGATGTCAATGATGCTTTTATAACTGACATATGGATACCGTTTAAACGGTAAGCTTTTGTTTATTTCATTAATCATTTCGTTTTAAGGTTTAGAAAAATGTGTACATGTGATACCATTAATAGAAACAAACCTGAAACTGTAATAACTGTTCTATACCATTTTCATTACATATTCTCACCAGAGATTGGCAGGCATTTGACAGCTATATCGTCAGGAATATCCTTAATCCAATGAGCATTGGAGTCCCCAGCAATACGGTTCACTTTTCTCCTGTCTTGGGCACCTGAAAAAATAAAAGGAAAATGCTTCCTGACACAACGCTGCATCCTGTTCAAAAGAGCCTGCGTAATAAATCTACTAATTATAAAAAGACAAGTCTTAACAATCCAAATACTACCTTAACAATACTATTGCAACAAGACTAATAAGGACGACTAAACTTGTTTTATGTGTGTCTAACTACACAAAAAGAATATAAACAAAACAGATCAATCACGCTTTAAAAAAAATTAAGGTCACACAAGTTAAAAAGCCCTAATTTTCAATAATCAATAAGTGTCAAAATTGCGATACACTGGTCAGTGTTCAGTGCAAATATCACTATGAACATGTCAAGTGTCAATTATTGCACTAGTGTGTAACACACTGTATGTGTTCAAATGCGCGAAGCAACTGTTTTTTAATAATTAGTATTAAAGTGTCACTCAAAATTGCAATCCACTGGTAAGTGTTCAATCAATGCACAGTCACTATAAACACATCAAAAGCGTCAATTATTGCACTAGTGTAAAACACACAGAAGTGTCCAAATGCGCGAAGCACGTGTTTTAAATAGATCACAAAATGGGTAATAAAACACACACAGTTGAACTTAAGGTGAAAAGTAAACACAAATCCTTCGTTCACTCACACCGAGTTACTAGGACTAGGTCGCGAAAATGAATGCCACTTTGAATTATACACTTTACAACGTCGAAATACACCAAATCGCTGTTGTGGCTGACCTGCTGGACTGTTGTGTGTGACCTGGCGGAAGCGCGTTGGGAGCATGCGCAGAGAGACGAGGCACCGAGCAAATAAAGACGATCTGTGAAATTACCTGTTATATTTAAATCATTAAAGTGTTGTTATATCCTTATCAGTCTGTGTTGTCAGTACGCGGAAAGTGAAATAAGAGTATTTACATCATTGGCGACGAGGTTAATTGCGGAAAACACCGGGATTCAGGGTAAACAACGACTTTAAACTTTTGCCAGTTTGGCAAAAACGTGTTTTTGCAACCGTGGGTTTCACTGCGTAGATCGTAGAGAGAACATTTGTCGGTAGAGAACGATCAGTTACAACTAGTTATAGGCAAATTTGAGCCAGTTTGGCATAATAAATTTGTTTGAGACGGTTATTTCCTAAAAAATAACGATTGTTGCTGTGACGTCACGTGTTTATGCGTATCTATTCAGGTGCACTAGAACTTTCGCAGTTTGCGGTGGTACACAGGGGTGCTGCGCAGTTTGTGCAAGGAATCTTCTAGCCATCGCAGGTTGCGGAGGTGCACAGAGGTGTTGCAGTTTGCAACAAGGGGCTCTACTACAGTGATAAGAAGGAGGGAGGTGCTTGGAACGCGGCTGCTCATATACGTCTAACCAGTTTGGTTGGTATGTATAGTATGGTGGGCTTTTGTTGCCATTAATTAATTGGACAAGAGAACATTTGCTAACATTGTTATTAAAAATAAAATAAAAAATAATAAATAAAAACTTGGTTTTAATACATTGTTTATACTATTTTGGTAACTTCAGATTGAAACTAAAGAGTACAATATATACATAACACAACTCTGTATTGTTTAATTAGACTTGCAACACACCCGTGCTTGTTTCATCTAGTTCTTAAAATAATTAAAAATGGTTGTTCGAATTAATACTGCATCAGAGGCAGAGTTACGTGCAATTCCGGGGGTGGGACAAAAGACTGCAAAGGTTATTGTTCGATTAAGGGAAAAATATGGGACTATGACACCAGAGTTATTGTCATTAGCATTGGGAAGAACTGTCCCCAGCCATGTGCTGCAGCTTGTGGAGTTTCCAGAGGCAGAGCAGGATTTCAGTTTAGTCGTTTCAGATGACCTTAGCGAGCAGTTTGCAGAGGTTGAGCAGTTTGCTCTCTCACTACCAGCAAGTGTACAGGTCCAGTCCCCAGGTACAGCCAAGCTGGATGTTGCAGCAAGGCTTAAAAGCACATGCGCTGCCACCAAATTAGAGAAAGGCCAGCAGCAAGTCGAACAGAAGCCTAATCTGAAAAATGTTGACACTTTGCAGCTGAAAAAAGATGACAAACCATGTAAGCCCTTGGAGCGACAAAGCGGTGCGAGATTCAAGAAACACGAGACTAGTGACTCCGAGGGTCATTCACCGGTGCGAGCGGAGAAATGGCGTAAAGGTAAAAAATCCAGGACATCTGGCCATTTAAGGCGTAGCCATTCCCATGATAGTTTATCAAGGGAAGACGACGACACTACTAATGAAGTCCCAGTAGTGTGTTTTGTGAACCCAACTGACCAGTTTAAGACTATCAAGAAAAACGTGGTAGTGGGGAACGCCTATGAATTTGAAGAGGTTCTTCAGGAAGGCGATTTCCAAGCAACGACAGACGATGGCATCAAGATACATCCTGTAGCTGAAGTAGACCACCGTTTAACAGCGGAATATAATAGAAATCCGTTGGGATTGTCCTGTGCCTGGTCGACCAGTCAATCCAGAGAACCGGAGACCGTGGCAGGTTGCCAGGTGGAGTCGGTTTGGCAGAAAAGGTCGACCAGAGAACCGGAGACTGTGGCAGGTTGCCAGGTGGGGTCAGATCAGCTGAAAGGGTCGCTGAGTAAAACCAGAGAACCGGAGACCGTGGCAGGTTGCCATGGTGAGTCGGAACAGCAAAAGACATTTGAGATGTTACGGGGTGCCATGATCAAGGCGCCTGTATTAGGTCTTCCGAATCACCAAGACCCATATATCCTTGATACTGACGCGTCCAACACAGCCATTGGTGGCGTACTCAGTCAAGTTCAAGGCGGTGTGGAAAAAGTGATTGCCTACAGTAGTTTCTCACTGACATCTGAACAGAGAAGATATTGCACCACCAGAAAAGAGCTTCTTAGCATTGTACGGTTTACTAGGCAGTTCAGATATTACCTGTTAGGTAAAGTCTTTACTGTCCGAAGTGATCATTCAAGTCTTACATGGCTATTGCGCTTCAAAGAGCCACAAGGACAGTTGGCTCGTTGGATGGAAGAATTGGCACAGTACCACATGATCGTGCAACACCGACCTGGAAAAAATCATGGAAATGCTGACGCGTTATCACGTCTTCCAGACACATTGAGTCCATGTCCTTCGTATCTTGCAGGAATAATACCTGCCGACTTGCCTTGTGGTGGTTGTCACTACTGTGCCCGTGCACATGATCAGTGGGCTGCATTCACAGAAGACGTCGACGACGCCATTGGCCTAGTAGAGCAGGGCAGTTTCCAAACGAGGGGTGACCAAACAATGTCAGAACATGAATAATCAGTTCGCATCGAAGGAGCAGTTTGCTCAAGTACACCGTCGGATGGCACGGAAGTGGAGAACGTTCAGTCAGTTTATGACGTTTCCAATAGACAAGAGACAGCTGGTCAGCTAGGATCATATCCCTGGGATCCTGGGGGGCGAGACGATCACTCATTCATGCCAGGTTGTGGCAACAAGAATCCAGCAGAAGCCTGTAACCAGGGCAATGTAGTTTCGAACCATGACTTTCCCAAATGTCAGTTTGACAATTCTAGAACTATGGAAATAGGGCAAAGTAACGCGGCTTTCCAGATTTGTGCTTTCACACCCGAAGTGATTTTCTGTGCAAGTGTAAGATCACCTGAAGAGTCACAGGGCGATAATGCATGTTGTTGGGGTTTCACATTCAAAGAATTGGAGGAAAAACAAGCGGAAGACAACAAATTGGCCATGTTACTAGCCTTTCTGAGGGACAAAACCGAACCAGATGAGGGTAAACTGTTTCTTTCCAGTCCGGATGCAAAATACTACTGGATTAACAGAGATATGTTCAAATTGGTGCAGGGTGTTATTTTTCGCATGAAACCTAACTCGAAGGACTTGGAATTGGTGGTACCCACTGACTTACAGACCCAAGCTATTGAATGGCATCATGATTTACCATCGGCTGGGCACCAGGGTGTGGCCAGGACCAAGGCGAAGATCCAGGAAAAGTTCTTCTGGCGACATATTTCCAAAGATGTAGAGCGATACGTGTTGACCTGCGATGTGTGCAATCGCAATAAGAAAAGTAAATGCTATGGGAAAGCTCCATTGACAGAGTACCAGGCAGGGGCTCCGATGGAGAGGGTTCACATAGATTTCTTAGGACCGTTGCCACGTACATCTAATGGGAATGAGCATTGTTTAATGATGGTGGATCAATTTACCAAATGGGTCGAGTGTGTGCCATTGCCATCCCAAAAAGAAGAGGTTGCAGCAAAAGCAGCTATAGACACCTTCTTTACTCGGTTCGGGTATCCTTTTCAGTTGTTTTCTGACCAAGGACGGAATTTTCAAAGTAAGGTCTTTGAAGCAGTTTGCAAGGCTTTACAAATTCACAAAGCAAGGACCACACCTTATAGACCATCTTCCAACGGACAAGTTGAGAGGTTCAATCGAACATTAATGGATGCGGTTCGGTGCTTCATTGGAAAAACACATAATAAATGGGATGAGAAAGTGCAGCAAATAGCTGGGGCTATAAGGGCCTCTGTAAACCGCAGCACTGGATATACGCCCAACAAATTGATGTTAGGGCGCGAAGTTAACACTCAAGCTCAACTGATGTTCCCAATGGCGACAGATAAACATGAAGATGTGGACGAATTTGTCTGCGACCTTCTGGGGACCATAAGCCTAGCCCATGAAACAGCAAGGGCCAATCTCAGGACAGCATCAAAACGTATGAAGCGAGATTACGACGTAAGGGTGTTGCTGCGTCCCTACCAGGAGGGTGATGTGGTTTATCTCATGGACACCGCAGTACTGAAGGGAAAGTGCAGGAAACTCTGCTCACTATGGAAGGGTCCAGGTGTTAAATCAAAGAAACTCTCTGCATACCTGTACCAGGTGAAATTGCGGAACTCTGTTTTTGTCGTGAATCACGACAGAATGATGCCATGCCGGGATAGGAAGTTGCCTGCATGGATTGTGCAACATCGCAGTCAAGATCAGGTTGATCCGGACAATCTTGAAGATGAGGAACTGCACTGCGTCTGTGAAAAACCGTGGTAGGGACGCTTCATGATCCAATGTGACTTTTGTGACAAATGGTACCATGGGTCTTGTGTTAACATTTCTCCTTCTGATGCGCTAGATATAGACAAGTACAGGTGTGGGGCATGTCGCAAAAATATTTCTTAGTCTTTTTTGCCTGTATGAACACTTACGGAGCAGTTTGCCGCATTGTTTTGTTTGTATGTTTCAGATTCAATGTCATCTTTCATTAAGGAAGTCGAGGCGCTGCTAAGCCAGGGGATCCTCTACAAAAGCCCTGACAAGTTTGCTCTGGGGATTGGACTGGCCATGGCTCAGGACAGGGAGGGTGCCCTTCGCCTCCTAGAGGGGATGGTCAGTTTGGCCAAGACCCAGAAAACGAAGACCAAGGGAAAGGAGGACTGGCTTAAGAATTTATCAAGATCGCTTGATACCTATCAGATAGTGGACAGGGAATGGATCCACGAAAATGTATTTCCACTTCCCCAGCGGCCAAAGAAAAGGGAACAGGAGTATAATCCCGGGGCAGGGCAGCGAGATATTCGTTTGGGGCAGGCTGGGTCTAGTTTAGATCAGGCTTGTTACCTGGGAGATGAACTGCTCAACGTAGAAAAGCTTCTCGGAAAACCTGGCACTCCCAGCCACAATGAAGACCTTGGTCCGGATCCTGATATCCTGTTGTGAACGCCGAGTCCCAGAAAGTGTCTGGACAAGTCATCGACGGCAGTTTGCCCGATGGAGGTCAGTTTCCCTGGCGAGGACAAGGTAGAAGCTACAGGAGGTCACACAGACTCGGGGGCTGCTGGTTTACCCTTGGGAGAGGTCGAGGGCGACCCGTCCGAGGATGCAAGTCGCACGTCCACAGGAAGAGATGAGCGGGTTCTCTATTCTCGTGAAAACCAAGTCAGGAGCTCCGAGAGTCACCGGGAGGACAGAAGCAGGCTTTCAGGGGAGAGGGTAGAAGACCGGAAGTGGAGTCAGGCGAAGAAAAGAGATACCAGGTCAGAACCTGCACGGAAAGTACGCCAGATGCCAGGTACAAGTTCCGGGGGCAATCTCCGAGTGTCAGTCGAAATACCGAAGAAGATTAGGCTGACCAGGGACAGTTTGTCCCAGGTCCAGAAGAGGTTAGAATGCCAGCGCCGGGTCGAGAGGCTAAGGAGGAACCATACCTGCTGTGTCCCTGGTTGTGACAGCGTTGGAGTTGAATTCGAAAAGGTCCATGCGATGACAAGGCATGTGCCAACAGTTTTTGATGGACGGTTGGCTGATCCAAGTGACATAGTTCAGGGAATGCGGGTCCGAGCATTGTTGCAGGTTGCAACGTGGCTACTTGGCAGACCAGGGACGCTCCACGACCTGCTGGATCTGGTGAACGCCCAACACTTCCTCGAGTCCCGTGAGACGACTCACCCAAGATCATCCTCTTGGTCTACCTTGGAAGGGTTTTGTAGGTATTTACGGGAACCAGTTCCAGCGGAATTCACACTTGCACCCGTCAACAGTGTCGCAGGACTTCTTCACTGGAGAGTTCTGTACCTGTTGGCAGCCTTGCTGCAGCCCAGGGATCGCCTTTATTGGATGGAGCAGTTTGCTTATCCCCCAATCGTGATTGAATCTCTCCCAGAAGCAGTGGACAGTCATTTCCACCCTGATCGACTCAGACGTGCCGCTAATATTCACGGCACCATAGTGGTGGCAAGTTTCTGCGACCCAGAGACGTACCCATCGTCAAGAGATGTTGATACTTTTCCACCGGAAGTCATCGTGGCGGTTGGGATTCACCCTAAACATGCCGCCAACTGGAAGAGGTTCCTCTCAGACGCTTTGGAGAGGTTGAGCAGTTTGCTCACTAATCCGCGGGTTGTGGCGATTGGTGAAGTAGGGTTGGATCACTCGATGGACCCGGCAGACTGGTGGTACCAGATGAAGCTGCTGCAGAAACTCCTGCCCATCATCCGAGAAAACAAGGTTCTGGTGCTCCACTGTCGGGGAATTACCGGCGACAATGGTATGGAGGCTCATCTGTTGTTGCTTCACCTATTAAAGCCCCTTTCAAGACAACAGAGGATTCAGCTCCATGCCTTTAATGGGAACCAACTGGTGGTTGGGTGGTGGCTGGAAGTTTTCCCTAACACCCACTTCAGTTTTAACAGGAGTGTTGAAAACTTCACCCCGGAGCAAGTGGCCGCTGTAGTCAGCATGCCTGAGGATCTTCTCCTTATTGAAACAGACGCCCCTTACTTTACGAGGCCCCATATGAGGTTTTCGGCGCTAGCGGAAGTTGGGGATGTGGCGGCGATGTTGGCGGGACTTCGAGGGGTGACGACGCAGCATATCCTGGAGATCACTACAAGAAACGCCGTCAACCTGTTTGGTGAGATCCCCACAGGGCAGGTTGCCCTGTAGATCAACCCTAGTAATTGATGGTCCTCAATGTATGCCAGTTTGGCGATCCAGGATGGGCACGAACAACAACACCCAGCAGATGGCCGACTATTACCTGCGGCGGAGGTACCGGGTTCCGGGAAGCGGCTCCAACAATAAAGACGGGGGGAGTGTTGTGGCTGACCTGCTGGACTGTTGTGTGTGACCTGGCGGAAGCGCGTTGGGAGCATGCGCAGAGAGACGAGGCACCGAGCAAATAAAGACGATCTGTGAAATTACCTGTTATATTTAAATCATTAAAGTGTTGTTATATCCTTATCAGTCTGTGTTGTCAGTACGCGGAAAGTGAAATAAGAGTATTTACATCATCGCAATTAAAAGATAGCTATTGCAAGTTCAAAAACAAAACTGAAATATATAAGCGACGAAATGACTTCTTGATCTCAAAACAATGTCACAAACGTATACAATACCGGATCTCAACCGTTTGAAAGCTCGTGGGCAATCAGAAGGGGAGATTATTCAAACGATGTTTTTTATCAAACTCCTGGTTTTTTATTGTTTCTCCATTCGGTACCCCTCGCACGTTATTTGATTACGCTTTCTTCATATATGGTCATATTACACTCATTCATTTAACGTTTATTTATAGATGTTTGTGTTGTGACATATATGGTTATGATTACCATATTAGGTAAGGATTTACAGACGTTTCGCGCCCAAGTCTTTTCGCACCCTAGTTATTTCGCCCCCAAGACGTTTCCGCCCTGGTCGTTTCGCACCTGGTCGTTTCGCCCCCATACTAGCGGAAACAATAGTTGTTGAGTAGTTTAATTGATGACCATTATATAATTTTAATAAGAGGATATTTATCACGTCAATGACTAAACTTATAGTCTGGACTCTAGAGTAGTAACAAAAAACTAAAAACAGATATTTTTTTCTGACCTATTTATTCATTTGACATACAATAACGTAGAATAACAGTGTAAAACAACATGATGAACACATACGATATTTCAGTAGTTTAGTTACATGAAACGACAATGAAAGCATTCTTTATTTATAAATTTTATGAACTACATAAACACAACCGCGTATAAGCAACACAAAGAAAAGTCCGTAGAGTCAGTATAAGAACATGTAATCATGTAACTTCGAAACACAATGAGCAGTCACTATGACCAATTTGATTGTGTTAGTCACTGAGAGATATAGTTTTGTTCTCTACATGAAGATAAAATTTCATATTAACACAATAAAGCTTCAAAAGTATTTCTTTAAAAAAAATAGGCTTGTATTACTCTACAGCTAACTTAAAATTTTAATGTTATATGTTTTTAAGTAACATTAATGTTTTCTGCTCCTGTGTCTGCCTTGAAAAGAAAACAAGACTTTAAACAGCATCTGAATTAATGTGACAATATGAATTAAAAATGCATATTTTTCAAGTATTATTTATGTTATAATTACATGTTTTAATATATATTTCATGTTTTTTTTCTGACATTTTAATGCAACTTGTGTCACTTAATTAACATTTTTTAGTAGTTTAGTTACATAAAACGACAATGAAAGCATTCTTTATTTATATAGTTTATGAAGTTCATAAACATGACAACACGAAGAAATGTCCGTAGGGTCTATTTGAACACATTCGATATTTCAGTAGTTTTCCGCAGGCACGCAGGTAGGTGAGTTCGACAGCGAACAGTGAAACGAAGGAATTATTGTTTAATTACTGCATAGGCTTAGCGTCTATTAAAATAAATACATCTAAAACAAAGGTCTCGATCTAAGAAAAAAGTAATCGCCATACAAATTACATCTTCTACCTTTACGGAGAATTATTTGAAATAGTGACATCCTTTAAATACTTAGGTATATCAGCCCAAACACTAGCAAAACGCGAAAATAGAGCTCTTCATAGACTTTTCACTATTATAAATTAATACGAAAAAGTACATACAAAACTACTGCCATGTTATTTAATGTTTGTATAAGTAAATAATTCTTCAATTTTTATAGGTCCGACACTAGATCTATGCACTGGTCTGAATTTTTGACTGTATTCATTTTACATTAATATATATACTTATGGTGGCTAATTGCTTTTATCACCTACCCTTTGTCGGATTAATGCGTGATATACTTACATTATTGATTATAATGGTCACCAATTAAACTACTCAACACCTAGTGTTCCACTAATATACTTACATTATTGATTCAGGGTACTTTCTTTGATGATTATATAATGGTCACCAATTAAACTACTCAACACCTAGTCCCTGGTCGTTTCGCACCTAATATGGGGGCGAAACGACCAGGTGCGAAACGACCAGGGCGGAAACGTCTTGGGGGCGAAACATCCGAGGACCTTAGGTAAAGACGGCCAGGGACCAGAGTCGCTCTGATTGCGTGTTTGTCATGCATAACACCTTGAGAATGGACACTGGAAGTGTATATCGTTGTAACTTTATTGTTATTAGCATTGGATTCAAGTTGCCATTGAGGAAAGCGTGTCGTTTATACTAAATTGAATTTTTTTATGACTCCTGGCAAAGCTCAAATAATGGCATCACAGTTTCAGCTGCAATCGATATTTTAATTATCCAAATACAACGGATATGCAAAACTGCGTGCTGCGCATGCGCGGATGGGACAGTATAATTTTTTACCATTCCGAACGTGATTGCTAATGCAGCGGGATACAGTATTTTTTGTCAGTACATTTTTTTCCCGCTGGTGGCACATTTTTGCTATGGCCGCGGGATACAGTATATTTTGGACAGTTAATTTAATCCCGCTGGGTCTGACAGTATTTCTATGTCACGATGGCCTATGAGAGTTTAGCATTGTGAATTAAAGTAAGGTATAATAATATTTTTTTGTAGCGGGCAACAGTATTTTTTTAATTCATTTTTTCCCGCTGGGTCTGACAGTATTTCTATGTAAAGATGGCCTATGGGAGTTTAGCATTGTGAATAAAAGTGAGGTTTAATAAAAATTACTATCGACATTGGAATGGAAGGTCGAAACGTGGTTGAAAGACCCCATCTTGAAGATTACGCACGATATTTTATTTTTTTAAGTATCGCCCATATTATCCGAATCTTGTGTATCGCGGTCTAATTTCAGACCGCGACACTAGACACACGAAGCGATACTCGTTATTTTGCGCGACAGTCGCGGCGACGCACGATATTTGTACTGTTCAAATATCGCTGTAATAATATCGCCTGTCCACTGTAAGGTTTTCAAAAAATCAGGGGAGACAAAAAGGTGATATTTTCACGTCATCACGTGACGTCATCTTAAGAGTTTCTATATTTATTTAAATCACATGCAATTAAAGTCTAAATCACCAAATAAAATCATATTTAAATCGATGTTACCACTCTAAAAGCAACCTTTTTTATTCATTATTGATCAATATGAAGTGTTTTTTTTTATTACTGATGATGAAACCTTTTCAGGATATTTGATGTTTGGTTATGTTTATCTTGTTTAATTTAGGCCAACGTTGAGTCAAGTGTGTCCAAATACTACATCACCAGCAAAATCTTAGAAAAAACGTCTTCCCGCTCTAGAAGCCACTCGTATGTGTATTATTAATAGAGCTGTAACGATTCGGTTCGATGCATCGAAAAGCCGGTTCAACTGCGCCGATTCGATTTCTATACAAATACGGCCAATTAAGATTCGATTCACTGCAACCCCGATTGATCCGCGTTTTAAACCTTACTTTCCAAATCCGTCGTCTAAACTTTCATGTCATTTATAAAACGTCTTGTGATTGGTCGATAGCCAATATGTCATCCTATGAATGAATGAATAACATGCTGAGCGTTACATCAGCCGTTAAAATGGCTTCTTCAACCGCGATCCAAATTAAAATAAAAAGTATTGGAACATTTCGGGTTTCGCGAAGGTTCTGATGCAAAGGCAACTGTCAAAACGTGTTTTGTTGACGTAAGTTACCCTAAATCTGAAAGTACTACACATTTGATGCAACATTTAAAGAGAAAACACTCGGTTGGTATTTTAGATGTGATACATTGTGCATTTTATGTTTGTTAAGAATAACTCAACAGGAAGTTTTGTTCAATAAATTTATTACTTATAAAACATTGTTGGGTTTTTTAATTTTAAATTAAAAAAAAAGAACGTTTCCTAATCGAGGGTCGAATCTGTTCTCACCGGGTCGCTAGGTGGACATGATATCCCGGCGACCTGCGGCACAAAGTTACGAGCGCTTTATATTTTTACTTATTTTAATTGACTTTCAATACACATGCTGATAGTTTTAACATTTTTTTACAAACAGAAATTGTAAATTTGCAAGTTTGAATAAATGAAAATAATGCATTCATTCTTGTTTGAAGATAATAATATGGTTCAATGCCAATTTGTGAAAATGTCTCTTGAAGAGAGATACTTCGTTTTCCAATGAGTGCATTATGGACAGAAGTACACATACATTGAACATATCCTTAAAAGTGTTATAAAAATCCTTGTTTTAGAATGGTTATATGTTGTTAACTATTTATCACTGCAATAATGGATTGACAATTTTGTGAGTACTTGCATGGTCCATATATTTTAAATGAAATGTGCGTAGTACTGCCAACAGTTATTACGTAAAAAAGTCCTAATCCAGGATTATTGCCATTAGATCAAAGGGACATACCCAGTTACAGTAGACTGCAAAAACATTTCATTACAACATGTTATTAATCAACGGTCGAGCGTTTAAACTATCGAACAGTTAGCGTTGGTAATAGTTTACAAAATAACAGACAAGCTGATGTTTAAAATTCGAATATAGACCGTACTTCATTGAAACATTGGTTTGAAAGACGGAACCCATCTTTTGCAAGACATCCAGGTAACACAAATTGTATCTGTAAAAATGATCTATCATATATAAAGATTGATATATAGTACCTTCCTAACTTATACGCTACTTTGTAATACCGTTTAATAGTTTACCCGCCATTAAACTATTGTTGTGAGTTCCCTACCGGAGCTTTACCACAGGCTACTACCGATGTTTTCTCCGACCGTTCTGTCTAACTTGCATTTTGTCCGTCCATGGTTCCAAGGAGCGGTTTTTAAACTTGCTGAACATACTCATCGATTCGTCAGCAAAGCCGTCTGGGCGCAAAACTTAAACAGCTTGAAATGTTCACAATATAGTATCACCTAACATCGGAATACATCTTAAACATGATTCTATTAGAATCCATGATTCTTATTTTCTTGGCAAAGGTCCAATATAAGGCGACTATTGTTGAAATAAAATTACTTAATAGTTCAATACTTGTAATTCGAAATGTGATCTAACATACGAAATGCTATTACTTTAATTGTGTGATTTTACATACACACACATTTCTAACAAAGTTCAACAGTTATATATTTATAACAAACAAATATAATCACTGTTTTGACTAATTGGACATTGCTTTGATTAAAAAACTGATACATGTAAAGGGAAATTACTTTCATGGCAATGCACCAAATTTTATTTGAAAGGTTCACCGCGGTATGAGGCTACTTGGCTGAGCTACTGTAAAAGCCTGATTTGCAAAATACTTTTTTTTAAATATAATGATTATTCGTTGATTCTTTCTGTTTGTATTAAATTACGTGTATACAATAACAATCCTCATAGATATAATTGTAGAGTACTTATTGGTTTGATGCCGAATAAAATACAATATAGCAGCAATAAAATGTATCGACTATTGAGGAAAATTAGGGAACCGTCTGTAAATTATAAATTAATTTATGTACAACCCTAAATTATAACTGAAAGGCCCTAATTATACCCGTACGACACTAAATCACAACTGTACGATCCTGATTAGTACATGAACGACCATGATTAATACCAGTGCGACCCTGAATCATACATGTACGACCCTGATTGATACACGTAAGAACCGTATTTATACATACATGTCATGTACGAACATAATCATACCTGTACGACCCTGGATAATTTATAAATTAGCTTGATTTATACATGATGTAAGACTTTGATGTATACATGCATGACGCTGGTTTAGACATGTACGACCCGGATTCATACTTGTATGATCCTGATTCATACATGTACGACCCTGCTTAATAAATGTACGAAGCTGATTAACACGTGTACGACCCTGATTCATACTTGTAGGACCCGGATTTATACATGTATGTGAACAATTCTGGGCTAACTGTACGCTGGAGCTGTTTAAAAAGGTTTATACCCAAAGTGCTTTTGCATTTACTGTAACAAGACGGTTGAATATTAATTCAAATAATTTCCAGTCGAAACACTGTAATAATCTTCACAAATCTTTAAAACTCATAAAAGGTTTAATTAACCATATAAAAAAGTATTGTTCCTCAACATAAATAATCCACTTTAAAATGCAATTACTTCCATGGTCCCTATGTTTCATTGGATATTCCATATATGTTCAGTCGTTATTTATACTTACTTACAATAGTTATCATTGAGATCTTTCGCTAACATTTAGTAATAACTTGATGTTTTTTTCAGCGTTTCCTTGGTGATACAAATGTGCGGCTTATCTTGTAACTTTTGAATTACAACGTCAATAAAACTGGATCCCGCAACTGTTTAGTGTCGTTGAAAATCGAATAATTATGAAGTTCTGTTTGATATTTTAATTACGAAATCATTATTATTTAGTGATTAAAAATTAAAAATTGAGTATCTCTTTGGGACTAAAGCATTTAATAACAATCTAATCAATATTCAATGGAATGAACAAGCGGATATTCGAATACCGATTTTGGTATTCGATGCCATCCCTATTGACAATACATTTCACACGTAGAAACAAACAATGAAGAGGTCACTGTCTTGTATCGGTCAATCTGAAGCATGCACCTCAACAGACATGTTTACTGCTTGCCATCCACTTGTCGTGCATACACAACGATCTGCAAGCACCCAGAAGCATGCGGATGTTGGCGGGTCAGCACCTTATAGACTGGGAACTGCCCTGCTTGAGGCGGAGGAAGCTGAGAAGAAAAAAATGGCGGTATCTCCCACCGACGGAGTAAGTCCGTCGCGTCCCTTTGCTTTGCCAAACGAGTTTAGACTTATTACCCGTAGCTACAGCCATCTCGTGTTGATTTCATCGCTGAAAGACGAAGCTGGATTGACTTCTCCAGACCAACACATATTACACGTTAAAACAAACAATTGAATGGGTCACTGGCTTGCATCGGTCAATGTGAAGCATAAACTTTCGAAAACTCAAAAGACGTGTTAACTGGTCAATAAACAGCGAAAATGCGGTACTTCGAAATCATGTGTAACCTTATCGATATAACTATCGTTTCGAAGCTTGAGTGATGTATTTTTTAAAACGATAAGCTTCTTTAAAAAATTGTTAATAGTTCCGCGCTATAACCTGAAATCAACAACTCGGACATCCGGAAATACGTGAAACTATGGGTTAAAACTTAAAAAATTTGTAAAGTTTCGCATTACTCTTTTTTTCATTTTGCGAAACGTACATAAACACTCCAAACAGGTAAAACAATATAGACATGAACATGATAAACAGTTACACGTTGGCCTGAAACAAGGAAGTTTAAGAAGCGGACAATATTGTTGTAAACAAATTGTCATCTGAGATTCAGATGTCACACCAAAACAAAGCTATGGTCCGTACAAATATCATTACTTGGGCTTAAGTTAGTTAAGTTAACAAAAATCTAAGGTTAGACAATAATTTATACTGATTTATATAAATTTTAAACATGAACATATTCATACTCACAAATGCTCAGACAGAAGTATTGTATAAAAAGTTAATACTTATTCAATATTATACCTATTCAGCGGGCGTTTACTACCTTACGACTTGACATACGTGAAAACAGAACCAAATTCTAGATGTTTATTACACCAACAAAACTATACACGAACATTCCCTCTGCAGGAACGGGATTTGAACCAAAGATCCCTGTTGAAAGCATCCTTCTAGATAATGTTCGTGTTTACGTTATTTAATTCAGTCGCTTGTTTGCAACAATTTCTTTAGTTTCTAGCATGCGTTATGTACTAAAATACGTCCGGGTAAAACATAAATCCACCTGAAAGTCTAGGAATTTAATACATGGTTAAAACTAACGGCGATTGAAATGTGATATTTTCCTTATCCTTACTGCAAACAAAGGATATCACGAGCCCGTTCATTTCTATTTATAGGGACAGATCACGTTGCAGTTTCTGTCGCACTGTGCAAGTTAACAAGCTATTATAATATGTAACTATTTGTCGAGCGTTTACATACTCAAACAGGCGTTTGTCACTTTACGTTTAACAATTGACATACACTCTGCAAAAGTATGTAAGGATTTTCGATCGCACTGGATTCACAGCTTTCCTAACGCAGTTGATCAATTATTTCGCTACAAAATCAGGTAAAATTAATTATTTTTTTTCTGTATGTACCTTTCTTTAGTTTTTGTTTTCCTTTCTTGTCTTTAATATAATCTTTTGCTATATGCTTCTTGATTAACATCCTTTTATTGAGCTTTATACTGCGTCTGTTAGACGTTGGTCATTTAAGCTACATACTGTGGTTGTTAAACAATAATTTTAAACTGACAAATGACGTCCGTTGGTTTGAACTGAATGAACGGTTGCAAATGATTTCAGTTTCACAGCTAGAGGAATGTGAAGAATAAGAATTATCCAACGACAAGCATAATAAGTTTGGAATTAATTTATTGTTTAAGTTTGGCAAAAATATCTGTCAATGCTGAGTTTAAACAACAAATGCATAGTTATGTTTTCAAAGAAATAATACATTAACTAAAATCATACAATAACATTATGATAGCTTATATCCCCCGACACCGGAAGGATGTGTTATAATATGATCATGCCATCTATTTAAGACATATTTGTTAAATTAATATAGTTGTTAAATTAATAAAGACCCCGATACCGGAAGTACCTGATACAGTTCTTAACACAGAGAGCACTCTGGCACCGGAAGTCCATAACATATTCAATCAGTCTCTGATCAGCCTTGACGACGATAGGCGAAGGTAACACGAAGTCATGGAAACAAAGGCTGAAAATGTATGACAAAATGGCGAGTATCGATGTTCATACTTAAACGTCACAGGGAGGTGGGAGGTTGTTTTTTTTTAATAAATTTCTAAATAAGCAATGAATGCAACTTACTCAGCAATGAGACAACAGGGTAAAAAAAACGCACGTGGAAATGGAGCCCGTTCTATACTATGGTGCAGCGCCCATGCGGGAGAATAATTTTCATGAAAGTTAACTCTTGTATGACTGATAATTCGTATCTTGCGTAGGATAAAATGGTTTATTCTGAAGCGAATAAACATTAGTTATACAAGTTAAAAATATGTGATTGCCATGTTATAAATCCATACAAGTCATGACGGAGCCTGTTTCAATTAATTTCGCTTGATACAATGCCGCCTTATTTAAAAAATATGTATTTATTATTGGTAGTCAGATTTCGAGAGTTAATTGTTTCGAACCATGTATATACATACGTTGTTAAACATGCACAGGTGACAAATCGTTTCTTATTGAAAGCTAACCTGGGCTGGAGAACAAGATAATGCATCGAATCTTATCCAAGGCCTTACCTGGGCATGTGAACAACATATTTGAATTATTTTTGATAATTATTATGTGCCTAATAATATATAAGCATATGTAAATTTGCTTACGTAGCCTCGCCTCATACGTTTTTTTTTAAATTATGACTAGTGAACACAAACTATAATTTTAAAATTTTGTATAAATGAAATTCATTCTGTCAGTTTGTTTTCCCGCATAATTTCAGTCATTAATGTGTAAGAATAAATTATTCAAGATGGGCGAGATATTTCATTCGTAAATTTAATGATGGTATGTTTACTGTCACTATCAAGTGTGATAAATTGATTGCACAATACACCTATTTATACAATATTTATAAACAATAACACAACCAAAAATACGAATTAATGTTATTGCCTATTAGATCTATAAGCCATACGTAAAATACACCATAATTCCGTCGACATTCAAAATCACGCCGACATATAAATGAGTTTTGACAACACACGTTTGCTTTCAAAGGGACGTTTTCACGTTTTGGGAAATTGACACAATTTTTGTTGTGGTTATGATAGTTGTGAGGAAACAGTAATAATGAACATTTAACATGCTCTAAAATATCCATTATATGCATCTTTTGACGATTCAAAAACCTGAAACTACGATGACTGCTTCTATTAAGTATAAAATACATTAATACTTGTATGAGCACGGATGGCCGAGTGGTCTAAGCGTTAGACTTTTACTTCGGGGGTCAGTGGTTCGAGCCCAGTTGAGGGTTACTTTTTTCTTTCTTTTATTTTATCATTGTTTTTTACTGGAGGTTTGTATGTCCGATGTTTGCATTTATCAATATAAAAAAGTTAATAAAAACTTCAATGTATGCCTTAATCTATGAAAATGTCCCTCTAATAATGTGAATGTATGAAGCGCCTCTTCATAAAATTACCTTTCATTAAAATTCACACTTCCCAATTTGAAATCAATAAATGATACGGTGTGCTGACCAAATATATCGGTAAAGATCAAGCTGTGATGCATTCATTATATTGTATAATGCAGAAAAAGGCTGTATTAAATATGTGTTACGTCGGCTTAGCGTCCCTTTGACCATTTGGTATAATCGATCTTTCTGTTCATATCACAGATGGCGGAAGGGACTGTTCGACATTACACGGAATGGACTCCAAGGCTAATCAGGCGATCAAGGGTAAATAACTGTTGAATTGTATGGGGAATACATTTATCACTACAGAAATATTGTGTCCCTGTCATAAACAGCTGACACTAGTTTAAGTTCTACTACTTCTAGGGAGTTCATTCACCATGGTGATCAAATATGTTCAATCACGTATTTTCTACCATTTCCTTGAATATTTTCGATTAGCGGATCATTGGATAAACTTTAACTTTAACAAGCCGTATTCAAATAAAAGGCTAGATTGCACTTTACCGGTACGCAGTTGTTTACCACTATCGACAAAGCGGGGATTTGGGGGCGGTTGCCCCATATACTTAGGAAATATATAGGATAAAAAGGATTATAAGATGTTGCGTTAGTTGTTATGTGTTAGGTGTTAAGGGTTAGGCTTAGGGTACGCTGTTTGATGTTAAGTGTTGCGTACTGGTAAAGTGCAATTGTCCCAAATAAAAGATTCTTTCTTACTCTAATATACATATATGTTCCAATATGTCAGAGGATCTATATACCAGCAGCTAGAATGTAGTATTTGTAACTCAGACTGTTTGTTTGTGTAAGATCAAAATATATTTATAGGTTTGATTGAGCTAGACTCTATTTTAAAACATGTCTTGATTAAAATTATCGTATACCAACACCAATGGGTTCATTTAAACTCAAAATAATCAATTTGTATATAAAAATATTAGAAACTGTATAAGTCGGTCCGTTGGTGACGGTACATCTTATATAACGTTATATCAAACATCTAATTCCTTATAAATACACACAATCCAAGTGTTCGTTTGAATCTTCTCAGTACCTTTAATGAAACATACAACGGATTGTGTGAGCGATTCCAGTAGCATTAATTAAATTAATACTTTGTCTAAATTTACATAAGTATGCTATTGAATATAAAACAAAAGAGCCTCTTACAAAAATGATTATGAAAGAGATGCGAGATTTTAAGACAGATAAACTACAGAAAAAAACATGCTGCTGTATTATGTAAATTTAGTGAATGAATTCATTTTTTTATTTCGTTACAGTATGCTTATGAAGATGAATCCCGGGAAACAAACAACATTATGAATATCCTGGGGTATGGGCCCGAGATCATACAGAAACGCCGAGAACATTACATAGAGAATGATAGGCTGATTAATACACTGGGAGAGGACTTTTCGTGTACGAATATCACTGCGGGGAGCAAAGCGGAGTGACTGACCCGTTTATACGAGAGCGATACTGACTATATAAATGTGTTACCAAATGCTGTGTGTTTAGAAAACAGTTTTGACCAAAGCAATATCCCTTATCACATCACTATATTAGAAATGAATTCCACAATGACAACTGCGGGATATTGTAGAGTACTACTTGGGAGACTTGCTCCTAGAAGCGCGTCTGCTATTTCCGATTCCTTATGTGCAAATGAATGTGGCCACTCTATTTTAAGCAGTGCACTATATGTAGAATATTTCAGACACGTACGGCATGCATCATCCGGTACGGTCCACCATCCACGTGCTGGTCCATCGTTGCCATGGTCTAATGGTCCTTTTAAAAATGATACGGTACACGCCATTCGCTGTCACTGTCCAAACATATTGCAGACATGGGCAAATCGAACTCGTCACTGGCCACCATCAGATATTGTAGAGAAAGTGGTTGCGATGGGAGCTTTTGTTACTCCGATTGGGTTTAAAAGAAGCGAACACAACCATGTGGAATGGAGGATATGTTTTAATACTGGAGAGACGGAACTTGTAAATAATCTTAATGACACTCAGATCAAATTATATGTTTTGCTTAAAATGATCGCTAAGGATATACTGAAACCGCAGAAAAAAGAAATCACATCGTACACAATGAAGAATATCGTATTATGGCTAGCGGAGAACAACCAATCCTCTTTTTTCTATTCCGGAAGTTTGTTTCATTGGCTCCATGAGGGACTGGATATATTAAGAACCGCTATATCCACTAATCAACTGCCTTACTATATGATACCTGAACGAAATCTGTTGGCGGAATCTGAACTGAACACTGATCAGCAGCTACTGTGGGTGAGAACTATAAAGGACATGATTGAGGAAGGTCCGCGAATACTACTTAGGTTGAACAAATTCCGACAGGCAATTATCGGGTACCCGGAACCACTTCTGTGGTACAGCAAGATGAGGACTGAAATAGAGATGTGGAGTTTGGAGTATAATAACAGACTGCTTCAATGCAGGGTCACAAACTCCATTGAGACTGATACTATTCTGCTGACATGCAATAAACGTAGATATGAGATCTCTTGTGAGGTCGCGCTGCGTATGTTTCTGGAGGGCAGTTCGGTTTATAATGTTAGTGTAGAGAAGATGATGCTAAGCTAAGGACGTATTTAAAATGTATCGATGACACATTTTTACATGTACATATATTTTGTGTGTGAACACACTAACAAAGTTTCAAGCAACATCAACAATAGGGAATTTTAATTAAATTATATTTTTAGAAAGTTTCTACAGGATCAGTCAAGTCCCTCGCCTTTTTAGATCAGCGTTTGCTGATAATGATTAATTTTTTGGAACGACGTTTTTGTATGATTCGAGAAGATTTCGACTGCTAAACTAAGGATAAATATATGAAACGTTTACGTGAATAAGTAATACCATCAGGTCTACCATTTTCAAAGTTTGGTCCCGTTTAACCATTTAATAGTTTATTTTTTACATGTATTAATAATAATTTTCTTCAGTTTGAAATTAGCAATATAAACCCAACGTGAAAAGGTTATCTGATATAAGCACGCATACTGATTGCTATTCTCGAATTTTTTGTGAATGCTGTTACTAATATAGTTTTTTTGGATGTTGTATTTACACAGTTTGTATCATTCCTATTAAATATTGCGTTCCTAAGTATTACAACGTTAATGACACGTAAATGACCCGAACAAAAGCTGAAACTCCGTATGTTATTCAACAAAACTTATATAACATTTGATAAAACAAGGACCTCGATGACCCCAAAGTACGTAATCTGCGTTAATAATTAGAGCTGTAACGATTCACCCATCATTCGATTCGATTCGATTTCGATAACAAATGGTCCGATTCGATTATTTTCGATTCGATTCAAATTAAAGTATTTGCTGCTTATTTTGCAAACTATTTCATGTTTGTTTTGTCTAGGGCATGAATTAATATGTTTGGTATTTGTGATTAACTTATTATGTTGTAAATTTAAAGTGTTTAATTTTAAATAAAATTTACAATTTAAAAAACAAACATTGTTTTATAAGTAATACATTTTTTTAACAAAACTTCCTGTTGAGTTATTCTTAAATAACATAAAATGCACAATGTATCACTTCTGAAATATCAAACGAGTGTTTTCTCTTTAAATGTTGCATCACATTTGTAGTACTTTCAGCTTTAGGGTAACTTTCGTCAACAAAACACGTTTTGACAGTTGTCTTTGCATCAGAACCTTCGCGAAACCCGAAATGTTCCCATACTTTTTATTTTAATTTTGACGGTGCGTCTTTCATCGCGGTTGAAGAAGCCATTTTAACGGCTGATGTAACGCTCAGCATGTTATTCATTCATTCATAGGATGACATATTGGCTATCGACCAATCACAAGACGTATTACAAATGACAAGAACGTTTAGACGACGGATTTGGAAAGTAAGGTTTAAAATGCGAATCAATCGGGACTGCAGTGAATCGAATCTAAATTGGCCGTATTTGTATCGAAATCGAATCGGAGCAGTTGAACCGGTTTTTCGATGCTTCGAACCGAATCGTTATAGCTCTATTAATAATACACATACGAGTGGCTTCTAGAGCGGGAAGACGTTTTTTTTTCTAAGATTTTACTGGTGATGTAGTATTTGGACACACTTGACTCAACGTTGGCCTAGATTAAACAAGATTAACATAACCAAACATCAAATATCCTGACCAGGTTTCATCATCAGTAATAAAAAAACAACAACCTTATTTTGATCAATAATGAATAAAAAAAAGTTGCTTTTAGAGTGGTAACATCGATTTTAATACGATTTTATTTGGTGATTTAGACTTTAATTGCATGTGATTTAAGGTAGCGCACCTCTAATGGGCACATATCCAAATATAATCTAAGTAATTATTTTCTTAATCAGCATCATTTCACTGAACTACATTCAAATTTGTAGGTAGGCTTTCCATGCTTTTTAAAAAAATATACCGATTTTTTCAAAACCACCCCCACGCTCGGCTTTTGTCCAGTTTATTTTCACCCCTGGGGTATATAAAAGTTCCATAATTCATTCAAATTTCCAAATATGGGCATGCAGTTGGTGTGTACAGATGCTGTAAAGGTGTTTAAAGTTTAGACAAGATGAAATAAGTATTCTTTTACAGACATTTATTTTTTACAAATTTTTATCTATGGAAGAGCGCCATGAAATGTAAGTGATTTCAGCCAAGTAAAAATTGGGTCGGTTAAAAACAAAGTGTAATAAAATTCAAAATAGTATCATTTAAGTCATATTTTAAACTTAGTTTTTATAGAAACACTATACACAGCAAAAATACCAAGAAATAGACAGATTTACCGTTTACTTTTTTAAATAAAAATAAAAATGCAACATGCATGGTTCGTATTTTCCACAGTAAATCACCCAATTTCGCCATAACGTTGTTTTAATTTTAATAATTGAAGAATGTGCATAAAAATTGCAACATATTTAACAATAAATATAGTTAATATGCCATATTAAATCAAATTACGTTAGAAAATAAATAAAACGCGTCGCAAAAAAAGTATACGTCGTCGGCAGGATTTGAACCTGCGCGGGAATATCCCAAAAGATTTCTAGTCTATCGCCTTAACCACTAGGCTACGGCACCTAATAGTAGGCTCTTCAACCTTCGAAGAAATCGCGGGAAATCATTAGAGGTGCGCTACCTTAAATAAATATAGAAATTCTTAAGATGACGTCACGTGATGACGTGAAAATCACCTTGTTGTTTCCCCTGATTTTTTGAAAACCTTACAGTGGACAAGCAATATTATTACAGCGATATTTGAACAGCACAAGTATCGTGCGTCGCCGCGACTGTCGCGCAAAATATCGAGTATCGTCTCTTGTGTCTAGTGTCGCGGTCTGAAATTAGACCGCGATACACAAGATTCGGATAATATGGGCGATATTTGAAAAATAAAATATCGTGCGTCGCCGCGACTGTCGCGCAAAATATCGTGTATTGTGTACCTTTAAACGCGACACTAGACACACCAAGCGATACTTGATATATATTTTTTTTACAGTCGCGCTGACGCACGATATTTTTCTTAACAGTCGCGGCGACGCACAATATTTTGCGCGACAGTCGCGGTGACGCGCGAACTATTTAACACGATATATCGCCTTTTGGGCTATCTACACAAGGGCGATATATCGTGTTAAATTTATCGTGCGTCGCCGCGACTGTCAAGAAAAATATCGTGCATCGCCGCGACTGTCAAGAAAAATATCAAGTATCGCTCCGTGTGTCTAGTGTCGCCCTTGATGAAAGAAGTGCGAGATTATAGATGGCACTATCCGGATTCCGTAAACAGGTGACATCTTAAATTGTTTAGTTTTCACGAACGCCAGGCATTGACGGTCACTATTGTCAGGAGTAATGACTTGGAGATTGTTGTGCTCAAAAGAGCTAGGAATATCAATAATAATCGAATAACTGTGTTCAATTAGATGCAGATTGAGAGCCCGTTTCATAAACAATTCTTTAGTTTTTCGTAAGAAATTTGCTTTTCTTACGTACGAACGTTCACGCGAATGTATACGAACGTTTAATAAACACGTTCTCAAACTTAAGAATTCTTACAAATCTTACGCACGTTAAACCAGTCTAGGTTCTTCAATTGAATGTTTGAAAAGACGTTATACTATAATTTCGCGCCATCTGTCAGATTAATTCTACGAAGGCCAATTAAGCCTAATGATTACGCATATGTTGTATTTTCCTTTAATAATTAAATGTGAAGGCGTTAGCAGAAATCCTGTAAAATGAGGTCGACGTCATTCGACAAAAAAACGTGTTTTTGCTAGACGTTCAGTGCACTCGATATGATTTTCTTTTAAACATATGTAAAACTTGTTTTCTTGGTAACTATTTCAGGCGGAAAAAAAACGCTGACCCCTCGCAAATTTATCGTAAAATATGAACAACGAGTATTTAAAGTTCGTAGAGTGTAACCATTGCTTCTATGTTGAAATTGAAATACACTATAATTGGGTTTAAATGGCGTAGAGTAAAATGCTGAAATTTACTGTCAATGTTGGATATACTTACCCGGATTAACAACGGAGCATACTGATATGGATAGAGATGGAGAATTTCTTCAAAAAGAAAATGGTATTCCACGTCAGGTAAGATTATGAATCTACATGACACCATGATACAATCGCATGTGTGGAAATTTACATCTAATGTTTCGTTATGGAATGTAAATACATGTTAAAACTGACTAAATTTTATTTTTCTTAATAGTTTAAAAATGGAATTCTATGAATACTTACTTTGTATATATGTCAGATTGTAATATTAGTAAATATATTTGTATGCTTGAGCTATTTTGTCAAACCTTAACATATAAAAGCGACCTTTTAACCACAGGCACTCGGCATCAGTTACTACCCCCCTCCCCCCAGCTGCGACACGTTTGAGAGTTTTTGGAGGCGGTAGCAGCTGGGGGAGGCGGTATTAACTAATGCCGAATGACTGTGCTTTTCACAGATTTTGGCTTTATTGAAGTTTGTCATTGAATGCCTTATACTGATACTGATACATGTCAACATTTGATAAAAAACTCCAGTAAAAACAAGAATAAAGTTAAAGAAAGAAAAAAGTAATCCGCAACTTGGCTCGAACCACTGATCCCTGGAGTAAACGTCCAATGCTTAGACCACTAGCCATCCGTTCTCATACAATATATGAGAATCAGAAACATGTTTGTTTTTTTAATTTTGTTAGTTTACCAAAATGTGAAAAGGTCCCTTTAATACATTTCTATTAATTTAAATCAATAACAGGTGTTTTAAATCACGGACTCTAGATTACAATATACACTCCGTGTTTAAATACAGTAGTGTTTAATTTTTTTGTTTATTATTTTTATTATTTTACAGTTTATTATTTTACAGTTTACTATTTTACAGTTTTTCAATAACAAAGATAAAACAATTGACAAAACCGTCTTCTGGGTGTGGACTAGATTTAATTAAATAATAGTTTCTTTGGTAAGACATATTTTCTGATTTATAAAATATTTATAAAAAAAGCAAGATTGTATACGATGTCTTATGTCGGGAAAGTATCCTTCACTTCTCCAAAACAAAGTTAAATGGAACAAGATAAAAATGCAAGTTTTTATTTTTTGTGGCACAATATATTCCAATTTAATTTCCCACGACATCTATTCCTACGACAAACAAACCATTTTCAAACTCATCCAAATATCATTTGGACAAATCTTCTTACCAAGCTTCATGAAGATCTGGCAGTAAATGTAGCCTCTAGAGTGTAAACCAGGTTTTACTAAAGCCATCTAAGGAAAAATGTCATGCCCCTGGTGGGCCTGTTTTTCAAGTAACAGGAAATATTTTCGAAATCGTCCAAGATATAGTTAGGACACATTATCTGACAAAGTTTCATGAAGATCAAACAATAAATGTTGACTATATAGTGATAACAATGCAATAGTATAAGGTTACGCTTGTTTATATTCACAGTTCTCAATTTATAAAACGTTGTACATGAGTTGCGAAAATGCTGACTTTGAAATAAAGTTTGAAATTTAGCTTTCTAAATAATTAAATTGAAAACAAAAGTTAAACTAGTGTGTGTGTTATCACTTGTTAGTCGCATATTCAGCATTAAATGTGTGCTTTAAAAGTCAAACCACACATTTGTGTTAGTAGATACAAATTATACTACGGGAGTTCACATCATATGTATCCTCACATGGCTTATTATGAGTTTATTTCTCCACCATCGAAATATATCGTATGTTAATATTAAACAAGAAGTTTTCTTTCGAAACATTCCAATCACACATTCATAGCCGAATCATGCAAAAATGGGTCTTATGGCGTTTCGGCCAGCGTAGCTCAACCCCAGCCTGTGCATTTGCGTAGTCTGGCCAGAGGCGGTGTTGTCTGCTATAAAATCACTCAAGGTTTTATGGTCTCATTATGTATCACCTGACCAGACTGAGAGATGCGCAGGCTGGGTGGGATATAGCTATGATGGGCGCATATGGCATGAGACCCATTTTCGCATGACGCGGGTCTTTTTAAATCTCTATTTTAGCACAATGCATTTCGATATAAAATTGAATTCAAAAAAGCTAATACAGCAAACTGGCAAATAAGGGTAGTTTATTCAGGCGTTCAGGAACGACTTCCAGACGCGCTGACTGACTACGGCAAACATTTGTGGTTAGATAAGTAAACGATTTTCTCTTAACGTGACACTATAATATTTCCGTAGTGTTTTTGTTTCTCATCTTGAAAGCAAAACTGTGTTTATCGATAGTAAATTATGTCTTCCCCTGACGATTTACTGACCGAGTACAGACACAGTGATGAAGCTAAATTTCAGGGATTTCTCTCTAATCAGCCTATACAATATTCGAATGTATATGAACATTGATGAAAATGAATAAAAAATAAATCTGCGAACAGTAGTTTTTACTCACGAATTAGGTAGTCATGAAGACAGCGCTGTTAACCCTTACTTTGTTTTTGATGCATTACTTGTTACCATAGTAGTTCGCACGGTGTCTTTAAGTCTCTTACCTTAACATCGGTATAGAACACTCGTGCGCTTTTTCGGCGTAGCTGTTTTACCTAGTCCATATAAACGTACTCCCAGAGCCTATGATAATTTTTGCTATGGCGGCTCTGGGAGTACATATGCTACCCTTCATAAACACAATCGCAGCTTTGCGCACAGAATACGCACGCATCACTAAACAGACTTCGTTGGTTACCAATTAAGGAAAGCGATGAATAAACTTCAAAAACACATTGTTAGCATTTAATGTTCCAATATAAATTACTAAAATGATATACCAGCCCACGCATTTTTTTACTTTTTCCGCTCAGCACACAACGAAAAAATTCCAAGAGCATATATAAGAACAGATCATGTGGCTTCCTTTAAACACATACAAAATGAAACTTCAGCTACACCAAGAGCATAGAAAAACCTAAGTATACAGTACGATCCTTCATCCTTGCAAGGAAACAATTGTCAATCAGTGAGAAACAAAGCAAATTTGATGGACAAAACACAAATGCTCATGACCATGAAAACAACTGAAAATACCACCTTGAAACGGTCAATGCAAAAGCAATTGAACTCAAATGTGATGTTAAGAAGCCAAAGGTAAATGTAAAACATTATCATTACGCAATCGAGTACTTCCCAACCATTCTTTGACGGTTATGTATTAAAAACTAACGTAGACCCTAGAAATCTTACTTCACAGTTTAAAGACATAACAGGCTATCAATGGTGCCTATATCATCAGCAAAATGTTCTATGTGAAGAATACTTTATTTGCGGTGTCAAATATCAAGTTAGACTCAATTGAGACACTATTTATAATATGATTGATTTAAGAACTTTCGCCAATCCTGGACGTAAGGCTGAAAAGTTGTTGGTGAATACGGGATTATGGCTTATAAATTGTATCTTTTTAGCTGAAATATTATTGTTGACAGCGCGAATGCTCTTCTTTTTAAGTCATGAAGGAATATAACAAAAAGTTTATGAAAGAAAACGTGCAATGTACAGTATGCATAAACATAGTTTTGAGTTTGATATTTTAAACCATTATTTGAAATCGGAAAGGTTTCATGTCTTATCTTTACATACATCGAACACTTGATCAGGCATGGTTATTAAAAGAGAAGCACTACATGGTTATCACAAGAGAAGCACTCATTCGACATTCACGCAGATAAAGTATGGCTTTCGCATTTCGTGTAGCAGTTAGCGCATTCATTTTAGTTTTGCTTGAAAATTTCGAAGCGGGTAAGCACTATTCAGTTGATGTTCTTTAAATCAATGCTATATTTAACGTTATGGAATAAATTGTTGCTGTTTATTAAAAATATTCTGCAACTGATATATTTGTGAAAACAAACGCATGAAACCAAATAACCATTGACCGTTAACCGTTATACGCAAAATAAGTGTTTTAAGTTCCATGTGTTTTCTCGAATTAAATACTTATACCCGCCAAGTGTATCAAAAATCTCATTTTAGATGTGTCATACATGAATCGTTTTTGTCATCAACGTGATACTATGTATTCAGTGGCCCGGATAATTATTTGGGAAATAGGGTTTTCACCCTTTGATTTTGAAAAATAGGGTGATTTCATTCTTAAAATAGGGTGAACTGAGTTATAAAACGACGGACTAAGTCAGATTGAAAGCGCATGTATGTCGTCGTAAATTATTTGGTCAGACGCTTGATTTTACTATGAAATCTAGTCCGCAGAGCGTTTTATTTACTTTGACTGTTTCTTGCTCCAACATCCAGGTGCTTGCTGAATGAAAGCATCGCCTCGTTACGATAATACTTCAAAAGAGAAAATACCGAACACGAGAAAAGCATTTTCGATCGAAGCCATTGTATTGTACGCATCCCATTTGACGAGTTTGCGTAAAAGTCAAATTGGTTGCGTTTTCAATACGCATGATATTGTATTTCTTTGCGTTTTTGAACATTTTAATAGGGTAAAAGACGCAGATACGCAGCTTATCTGGGGCACTATTGTATTAGTCTGACATGTTTTATTATGGTGTATGTATTCACATAAAACGTGCATTTGATCACCAATTGTTAAACAAGATGCGTATAACGCATTGCAGGCAGAATCAAATTACATAGTCAAATGTCAAATGTCCCATTTAATAAAACAAAACAAAAACCTGTCGCATATACCAGCCGCAACATATGGCAAACGAAACCATTTAAATTGACATTCCGAAAAGTTTACCACTGTTTGTGTTTAATTCAAATAGTGTTTGTTTCTGACGGCAGTTATTCAAATACCATTCGTGTGCTGACACGAGATCAGAATTGTTTGTAACAACTGGAGTTGCACCTTTGTATTTAAATAACCAGTAACGACTTGTCAATAAATGAATGATTTAGGTGACAAAACAAAATTTATAGTTCATCTTAGATAAAGCAAACAGATGGAGCTAACTTTGTTTTGTAACTGGTAAAGTGTTTCCTTTCCGGTTGCCAGTTGACGGCTGTCCCAGTGGATGGACGAGATTCAAGGATTCTTGCTACCATTGAGCCTTGTTCTGAAAAAAAAACTGGGCTTGATGCATGTGCGTAAAGTGTCATCCCAGATTAGCCTGCGCAGTCCGCACAGGCTAATCTGGGACGACACTTTCCGCCTAAACTTGATTTTCGGTAAGGAGGGACTTCCTTGAAACTAAAAATACCGTAAAAGCAGAAAGTATCGTCCCTGATTAGCCTGTGCGGACTGCACAGGCTAATCTGGGACGACACCTTACGCACACGCATTATGCCCCGTTTTCTCAGAACATGACTCTATTTCGGTCACGACACTGAACCATTGGAGGTATCACAAGTAAGGATCCATTATTATTGTCATCGATAAACTGTTATTACCGCGTCCTTAGAGCTACTGTATTAAAAGAGGCCATACGACACAATTAGATCTTATCACAGACATATGTATTATATGAATAATGTATGTATCGTCGATTAGTGATCTGTTAAGCAATATTGCCATTTAAACATTCATTTTATATTTTCCATTTGTCTCAATACGTATTTATAATCATTATAAACGGTAAAATTGTCATCGACCAACTCATTCTACGAATAGCAATCGTGTCAAATACTTACTAATTCTATACTAACACACATACTTTTTCTTTAAATAGCTTTCTAAAATCATAAATACTCGTTCAGTAGACATTAGCTGCATCTCGTCACTGCTGTACAATATCATTCAACATAAGTTGAATATCGCGTGATATCGGTATCAGTTGTATAAATATGCATATGTACGAGCTTTTTTTTAAGTTTAAAAAAATAATTAGGACATATGGCAATCAATGTTGTAGTTAGCGAGGAAAATCTATCTGCAGATGGTTTGCAGAGACCTCGGTGGCCATCTTGTCGAAATCGAAACCTTTGCCGAGGAAAACTTTTTGTCCACGGACACGGTGCGAAAGGGAGGTAACTAAGAATTATTTCCCAACAGCTAAATGAATTTATAGAAGCAAACATTAGGTGCGTGTAAACTAGCCCTTTACATGCCTGGTTGCCACTACATGCCTACTTTATGTACTTAAATGACTACTTGTTGGTCTGGTACTTTCTGTTAAAGGTAAAATGCAGTTAAGATCGTGTAATCTCCCTTTTAGCGGTAACAACGAAACGCGTTGTATTATGATTTTCTTATTAGTGGTCTGTCTTAAAATTGTATTAGTATATGTAGTTGGTTATTTCACAGTTCTTTAATAAGACATTAATCGTTAATATTTGTATTGTTCATTGCATTGATTTTATTGGAAACCAATAACAAGATAAATAAATATATATTATACCGTGCTGTGCCATCCATGACGTGCCTTTCGGTAATAATTATTGCATAATGGTATACAATTACATGACATTGAGAAGAAATGATAAATACAAAATGCCCCGATATTTATGACCATGTGGTACATAATTACAACAACAACAACAACAACAACAACAAGGTGAAGCTGATCAATATATTTTGTTACGAAAAATCTAAAACGTTGCTATAAAACGCGAGCTCAAATTTAACGCCATATTACAGTCCCATTTTGGATTGGAGCCTCCGATCTCCTCAACGAAAACGATTGGCAATGGATTAGGTCACATACCAGCCTTTCCGACACGGACTAGAGTCCTCATCAACCAACGAATTATGGCGGCAATGAAAATTGTGCGGAGATCAAACCGTCCGACAGATATTGCAATGATGATCAATGTGATAGGTTGCTGATTATAACATATGCAATATCTGCCGATTAATGCTTTCTAAAGACTTCATCACTATACTCAAAATTTAACCTAAATGTTTTTTTTTATATTGTAATTTATGATTTCAGCAATGAGGCGGAGATTATTGGATAAACGACATGTAGATTGCTGAAGAGCTCATCTAGCTCAGATAGCCTTCCTCTTGCATCAATGGTGTGTTGTTGTTTGTGAAAGTATATAATTATAAAGCAGAGTTTTGTTGTCGTTTTTCACCGGCCACAGAAGTAAGGAGTTTCATGATTTGCAATCTATCGAAGCTTGGTATGGCGTTATCGCTTTTACATGCATATTTGTTATCTCTGGAGACTTTTAAGTAATCCTTTTTGATCATAAACGCATGGCCTTTTATAACATATTCAATACAACCACAATTTATTAAAACCGCTGTTCTTTTCGTGTGACATAATACATGTAAGTCACTGTGTTATAAGCCTGAGTAGAGACATTACGGTGCCGTGTGTTTGATCCTAATAAATTGTGACGGATATTCTAAATTAAACAAAAAACTAAATCACTTAATATAATGCTTGTCGGTTGACATGATATGGGTCGCTACGCTTGACGTATGGTTTAAATACGATTACAGTAGGATCGGTAATGACTGCTATCATGCATGTCCCCAAAAAGACATGAAGGACCACAACGAGACAACGGAATGCCTATATGCTTAAAAAGATGTCCATGTGCAAACCGTTCTAACGTAATTTTAACGTTTATGCACACGGTATCATGATGTCTTAATTTTCTTGAAGCTTACTCAAGCATAAACAATATTGGCTATTCGTAGAGTGTAGTTGTTTTCATGACGAACCACTTTTATCGTTCTACTCAAGCATAAACAATATTGGCTATTCGTAGAGTGTAGTTGTTTTCATGGCGAACCACTGTTATCGTTCTACAATCACAGAATATGAGTGAGCCACCAGTAAGTTAACCAAGCACTGGCGTTTGAAAACAGTTAGATATTGTTAATTTCCTTTTGCAATTGTCATGAATATACTGTGGCAAATTTGCAGTGTCGTTAATATATGTTGATTGTCGTTTATATTCTGTCAAAGCCGTTTGTTGTCGTTGATGTTCGTATATTTTCGTTGATAATCTTTGATTTTCACAGCTATGTTCGTCGACAAATGCAGGTATGCGTATGAAGTAAAATCAGGACGCAGTGTATCCCGGGTCATCGCAATGAACTTCAACTCACTTCTTTTAATTAAGCGTGGTGGCTTTGTGTTGATTTCTTAATACGAACCTTTATGTTCCCTATCAACAAACGAACAATATCACTCTTTATTTACCTTATTGCTCAACTAGGCAGAATAGGAACATGTTTTTGTTTTGTTTTAAATTTCGCATAATATAAAAAATGAATAAGTCGGACTTTTCACAAATATTGTTTATACATGTACGCATACCTGTAAACAGATTAATTAAGTATATCAAATCAATAACAACAACTTTTCCTGCAATACTGTGCGATCATGAATATTGCCTTATACACAATCTTTATAACCATATTAACTATAGCAATAATTACAACAGCTGTAGAACCAAATAATAATAATAATAATAATAATAATAATAATTATTATTATTATTATTATAATAATAATAATATTAATAATAAAAATAATAATATTAATAATAATAATAATAATAATAGTTGTAGTTGTAGTTGTAGTAGTAGTAGTAGTAGTAGTAGTAGTAGTAGTAGTAGTAGTAGTAGTAGTAGAAGTAGTAGTAGTAGTAGTAGTAGAAGTAGTAGTAGTAGTAGTAGTAGTAGTAGTAGTAGTAGTTGGTGTAGTTGTAGAACTAATAGTAACCTCATGGGCACTTTACAGTAAACATGAAATTATCACCCTTATGTCAGCGCCAGATAACTAATAACATATATTATTAATCATATCATTTTAAGGCCTCAAAATTATTTCCTAATGCAAACACATTATTTTAATATTCTATATAAGTTACACTATGCGCATGTGGTGACACTTTGAATATTTGTACCCGAACGTATAAAATTTTAACAGCAACGAAGTCATCAATATCACTATTATAAGAATAACCACCCGTACACATCGCCATCAGTTCCACCATCACCAAAACGACAACAATAACAACAATATTTACCCGATCCGTACCTTACAGCGCACAATTCACACCGAGGTGATCAGGCGTGACAATAGTTAATTATTTATATTCGGCTAATGCGTTGACGCCAATACGTTACATACCTAGGTATGTTTCGCTAATAAAGTCATTGATTGGTAATCAATATCATCAGTTTATGAAACATGTGACATTGTATTCTCTATAGATCATTGTCATTTCTGAACAAATATACGGATCTAACTTTTACATCGGCAAGGATGAACAGTTAGCAATGAAACTCGAAACATAATTGACTGCTTTCAATTTTTAATAAGTTGGACATTTCTTTTAAAATTGCACATTAAGAATGCATTAAACTTGCTTAAATATACTGGATGATTTCATAAGGTACGTGATCGTGATAGTTTTGTGTTCGTATTTATATATTCGTTTAGTACGAATTTAAAGGTGAATGTGGGCGATATGAAATAGAGTAATAATGTATTTCTTCGATTTCCGAAACAATACATATGTCAACTATATGTGAATGAATGTTTAATTTTTGATATTTTGGAAACACAATATGTATGAAACGTTTTTGTTGATACGATGTCTGTTAAAAGAATGCAAGTCACTTATTTGTTTTACCACGCACTTATTACTTATCAACAGTTTGGTATATCTAATGTGATAATTGTTTAATCATGTAAGCATAGTATGTTTAGCATCGCGGTCTTCAAAAAACATATAACGTCGAAACAAAATACTTGCCATTCAAAGTGACACTGCTCGTTTTGTTAAATGTCTTATGTTTACAAATGAATTAAATGGAAAATTGTGCCAAACAATTTTTGTAGTGGCCTTTTTACACTAATAATGAAACTCGTATATATTAGTTGTAGTATTGAAAATAGTATTATTTTACAAGTATACATAACATATTTGTATGTATTAATATTTAAGCATTACAAATATTTTTCTATACGTATTACATTTAATAAAATATAATCGATGAATTCCCTCAACTTGCCAGTTAAATAAAGCAGAAAGATGACGAAACTGGAGAAACATCAACCGGAGACTCTTGAAATATTAATCAAGCGCGTCTTTGTCGCCATAGCGCTTGTCGTCTGCTATTCAACTGAAACGGAAGCTTCTTTAGATGGTACTTATGTACATGATTTTTAAACTCTTACGAATATTCACAATCAAATCCAGTTGTTTATTTTAAAAATTAGTTTTAACAAGCACAATTCGCTACGAAAAAAATACATTTCAAATTTAAACGACCACAAATTATACTGTTATTTGAATTATAACAGTTTTCTTACCAGTTTCAATGGCAATTGCACATGAAGTGTAAGTAGGAGAATCTGAAAAACATGTGCAAATATCTCATAGTTATTTTTGCAAAATGTATCTAAGCGCTTTCTTAAAAGGCACAGTCTGTATGGTAAAAGTGGTGGTAATAACAAAGTTGATATAGATAATCTATTATATTTTGATAACATGATGATGTTGATGATATTGGTGTTGATGATGATGTTGATGATGATGATGATGATGATGGTGGTGGTAATGGTGGTGATCTCGTCGTGATGATGATGATGATGATGATGATGATGATGATGATGATGATGATGATGATGATGATGATGATGATGATGATGATGATGATGATGATGATGATGATGTTGATGATGATGATGATGATGCTGATGCTGCTGCTGATGATGCTGCTGATGATGATTTTATTTTTATTTGATTTATGATGATGTCATTTTTAGAGATTTCCCCTTTCATCAGCAACTACGAGCTAGTTACGTATGATCACGCGGCATTACGTCATGATCATATGACTAAGCGGTCAACCAACCAGCCAGTCATTTTCCAGTTTGCAGCGTTTGGAAGGTAAATGTTGAACCCGTCAAAGCAATAAAAGAAAATATCAACACACGGGAATGTAACGAAATATGTTTGTATAAATTCTGATTTTTAAAAACACATTATTATTACAATTTTATTTTAATAAATGGAAGACTTAATATATGGTATGCCTCTTTGTACAGGAATAATTAAACCAGGAAAAGTATCAGGTAATCAATTCTTGTTTTTTTCAGCTAGTCTATTGTTTATGAAAAATGACCAATTGCATACATAAAACTAGAACATATTTTAAGTAATACTTATTATAAGCATTTAAAGGGAGATTATACTATTTTATATGTGTTAAAATGTAATATATTGATGAAAATATGTTACAATTACACAAAATAGACAAGAAAAATTATACATTGAAGACGAATTTCATAAATACAGCAAAGACAAATAAGCGCACCGAGCCGATTGTGACGAAGATATTTCGTACATATTTTTCTACAATAACTGAAGCATTCGTCTTTTTATTAGGATCGGACTTAGTGTTCGTGTGTCGTATGAATAGATATCGTTACAGGAGATTAAAATGATCCGTAAAACTAAATTTAGATTCACAGCGTACATGCATGATATACATGCTGGCGAAATAGACTGTACAGACATTTTCGATTTCAGAATTAAATATCTGGCGTATTTCGCATTTTTTCGACACATATTCTTCTTAACTTTTATTTTAATTTATATTGAAATATATGTATAATAAGTTGTGTTTACGCATTTTATATAAATTCATAAATATTTGACAAAACTGTATGATCTCACTTTAACAATTAAGCCGGTTTACCGTTTGTTAACCTTAATTGGTTTTGGTTAGTCTTATACTCTTATAAAAATGTATAAGTCGAGACTAGAAAATTGCTAGCACTAAATGGTTTATCCCATATTAAATCGTTTTATTCGCACAGTTCATGTTAATATGAATGTTTACACGGGCTTGTGTATGTGCTTACTTAAAATATAAAGACGGTTTATATCAATATAAATCATTTTACAGGACTTTTACGCCTATTATGAAACTGCAGTCGGATATCTTCCATCCTGACCTGATAGTCGAAACCGGAAACTCAAGTTTGCAGTTCTCTTCGTATACTTCGTACAGCGGACATATTAAAGGTAGATATAGGTGTATACGACGACGATATGGACTTTTCACATCATCTTTGTATATAAAAATGTAGAAAATGTATTTGTCAGTCGTGTGTCAAATATGTAAGTCGTGTGTCCAAATATATCAGTCGTGTATCTAATTATTACTGATTATATCAGTCATCTGTCTAAATATGAGTAAAGAGAAGAATATGAGCAAAAATAAGTTAATAAAAACAAGTTTAATGAACGCGAAGACGCCATAACGCGTACATTAAATAACACGTATATTTTTTTTGAAATCATGTAACGTGGGCGACTATACATTGTAATTGAAATCTATCGTTGATTCTCCACTCTTATAAAGACTCCTATGAGCATTTTAAAATGATTTTGCAGATATGTTTAGCTTGTGTGAAACATAATTGCATACTAAACCGTTAATAAATTCCTAGCAATTTATTATGCAATTATAACTCTTTGTAACAATCATTTTCAGAGTGTGGAGGGAATGTACACGGTATTATCACAAAAGACGGTCATTTTGAGGGCCGAATAATTACAAACGAAGACATTTACCACATTGAAAGGACACGTCATTACAAGAACATATCCGATCCTACACCGTATCACACGGTGGTGTACAGGCAATCTGACGTCATGTTCAATATCACCAATGCAAAATGCTCACATGCTCGAAAGATGAACACAAGCTCAATTGCTGGGAAAACAAAATTCAGTGATTCAGATTCAAAACAGACGCACGCCGATTTCGGTTCTGAAAAATGGATGACAAGAAATTATCGGCGCTACAAACGAGGCGCTGATACCCTGAAAACCACATGCGAACTTTATATGCAGGTTTGAGAATGATTTGCGCAATTTGTTAAGAACATGTTGCGTTGTTGTTTCACAGACCTGTCCGATCTTGAGTTGTCATGATGACATTAAACCTTTTGTTGGTATTCAATAATAACTGATCAGTTGCAAAACGAAGATTGTGTCTGTTTGGTGAAGATTCTGGTAAACTACATTCTGGTTGACAATTCAGATTCTGGCCATATTTCGTCAATAATTGATAAACAATAAAATAAAATAATGCAAACCCCGTTGTGCTTGGATCTGTTTGAAACTTACAATGTTTTAAAGCAAGCGCTTAATTATATAAATTATAATTCCAGTATAACTACAGATACAACTATGACAATTTTGAATGTAAAATACATTATTATGCTACCTTTCTATTTGTTCTAGGCTGACCACCTGTTTTACGAGAGATATGGAAGTGATATGGACACTGTCATTGAGAAACTGACATTGCACGTGCAAGTCGTGAATTCTATTTTTCAAACAATAGGTACGTTTACCTCTATATAATTGAAATAACGATTTAAAATAATAATGATGATGTAAGTATATATCGCCAACATCAACTTGATAGAATACTATGGATTTATTCTGGTCCTCATACATTTTTGCCGATCATTCGACATTGTCCGTAATGATAAAGAGTACATAAGAGGACATGATTATAAAAGTTGTTTCCGTCATAGCGTCAAAGGTTAATATTGGACCAGAAACCTGATGACATTTCGTTATTTTATAAAAAATATTGAGTCTCTTGCTTTTTCAAGTCTAGGTCTTTAACCCATAGATCGTTTTCAAACAACTAGCAATTGCTGAAATAAATATAATTGTTGTCTAATGTAACAAAACAAACTGTTTTTTTATATAACAATTTATCTCAACTATTCCTAGAAGTTAGGTTTGCATAAAAAAAAGTGTACGAGACCTACAAAACAATAGCCGTTTTTTATTTCTTTATCAGGCGTGAATTTTCGAAACAAATTCTCCAAAAAGAAATTAAGCTTTATTAAACTGATCAAGGTTTCAAGTGCAGAACATGGACATCATGCTGTTTTATTTTTGACGTCTTTTTATCTTGACCGTTTTTTATAATGTTTTATATAGTTTAAAAAATAAAGAAAACAATTTAAAGTAATTGGGAACACTAGACGAGTAATATTTATGTTGCAGATTCTGAATTTGTCCTTTTCACTTAATTACGAATTACATGTCCAACAGATTTCGATGGCAGCGGGAGCCCGGATAACGTGGGGTTTATAATCAAGAAAATCAAGGTCTGGACGGATCCAGAGGCGCAAGGATACAAATATGGCGGCAACTTTGACGTTGACTTCTTTCTGGACCTACATTCTAAGGAAAATTATGACGCTTACTGTTTGTCGTACTTATTTACTTTTAGGTAAGTTTCGACAATCTGAATAGCAGACATTGTATAGATCAACTACGTCATCAATATGCTCAACAATTGACATATACTCCAAAAGAAAGTGGCAAGAAAAGTAATAACCAAGAACGGAAGATAAAACGTTAACTTTTGACATCGATATAAACATACTGTTCATATGCCAAACTTATCATAACTGTGCACAAGTAGAACGCAACTACGTGCAAATAAAACACATAATCGGAATAACTAGTATTTTAAAATAAATTACACGTGAATACTTTTGTAAAAGACATATACTTGCAGAATTCATCTCATTTGATAATATACAATGCTTTTAAGTAATTATTCACTTACAAAATTGTAGCCCACAGCTTTGTACATAGTAATCTATATGTATAGCAGTTGGTAAAATAATTTTAGCCAAGATACAACAAACTGTTTGTAATACAACGATCATATTTAGTTGACCTTTTTTTTATTTGTGGTGTAACTTTCGCTCAATTGGTCATTGCCGGTTCGGGTTCTAGTTCAATGTACCCCGGGTATTCTTAAGTATACTTAAATGCGTCCCGAGTGCGGAAAATATACTAAAGATTCCAGGTAATTCTCGCTAAATTGATCGTTGTCGGCTTTTTTTTCTTCAAATTAAGTATGTTCATATTTATGTCAATATTTTGGAAAATGGACTCTATATTATTGAAACTCATTTTCAACAAAAGAACGTGGATGTAAGTTTTGTTTAAAGAGAATTTTGTTTCGTTTTACGTAGCGTGTTTTTCGACAGCGGTTTCTGCGGGAATAAAATTCGGGTACAGTCTAAATGGGCCGGGTACGTTTTATTATATTTTCCGTATCCGGGGTACATTTAAGTATACTTAAGAGTAACCGGGGACATTTAAGAAGTACCCGAGCCGACAATGACCAATCGAACGTGAACTTCCCGTTTTAAGACACACGAATGCCAATCATATATTACAAGTTTTATTCAGGTATAGAATTTGATCGACAGGCAGGGCAACTGGTATTTAAAACACTGGATACACTTTTCTTGAATCTATCATGAATTATAACTATTGTGTAGGAATTTGCTAAACTAATATACATATCATCATCATCATAATCAAATGTGTCAACGTGTTTATTTCAGACATACCAAGGCATAGGCATGAGTCTCAACACCGGCATTGTGACCACGCTGAACTACGGGGCGGACATCCCGCCGGCAGTCTCATATGTGACCTTCGCCCACGAAATTGGTCACAACTTTGGATCAGACGTTAGTAGAGTCTTGTGCCTATGTGTTTATTGTGTCGAAGTTTTTACTCGTATTTAAAATAGAGGTTTAGCTAGCATTTATACAGGTTTAAATACACAGTGATTTGCACTGATCGTTCCATTAATTCTTATGACTAGTGTTGTGTTTCATGGTTTGTCCTGTCCTGTCGTTTAATACTAGCTAGTTGTAAAAAAATAATTTGTTTTCTGATTATTCAAATTCGCATTCTTGTTCTTTTATTCACATGAAACGGATTGTTATATAATATTAAAGTATATTCGTAATCTAAGAAAAAATAAATATTAACATTTCAGCATGACCCGGATTCCAATCCCATCTGCACTCCGGGAGATCCAACCGGAAATTACATCATGTATTCGCACGCGAGTCTCGGCACAAAGCCGAACAATACCAAAATGTCTAGTTGCAGCATAGAGTCGATTGGTCCTATTTTGAAAGCCAAAGCATGGAGTGCGGGTGGATGTTTTGTTCGTAAGTGTTCTTATTTTATACTTTTTTTTTACATTATTCACACATTAAGTTTGGACCGGCTATACTTAAGTCACCATGTTTGTTGGTTGATCTATTGGTTTGTGAGTCGGTTGGATGTTCTTTCCTTATTCCGACCTGCGGAATTCGTTGCGTTTTCAGAGCTCACGGTTAGATCTGTGGTAACCGGTATAGAGTTGGGGACAGAATGCGCGTACATAATACGATAAGATATATACTATGATTTTTATTTTCGTTGTGTTTTCAGTGAACTTGGGTCATTTCCACTGTAACGCTTTGGAATAGTTGGGTGTAAAATATGAATGTGTGTGACAAAAGACTGCATATAATATCTCAAATAATATGTGTGTGTGTGCTGTGTTTAAAACACCGTCAAGAGCAACGGTCGCTATTGTTGGTATTCAAAAGATGTGAAGATCCGGATTTCAACTACTTGTATTATCCCTTGGCATATAATTTAATTGACTTTGTTCAGAGAACGCCGGTCAGATATGTTACCATGCGCTAAAGTGTGTCGAGTAGTGTGCATACTAGTGGGGCTAGTTGTGCGTGCAAGTTATGCGGTATCAGATCTATGAAGCGTGGAATATGCTTTGTTTTCAGAGAGCGCATGTCTTATATGTGGTGTAAGGGCGCTGAAAGGAGATGGCGAGTGGCACGGAGTGAAGGACGAGGTGTGCTTGTAAATTACGCGATCTATTATGATCGGTATGTGATGATGCTGTTTTTTTTCCAGAGAATACGGGGCAGATATGTGGTAACCGTGTGGTGGAAGGAGACGAGGAGTGTGACTGCGGGTGGGGCGAGGAGTGTGTCGAGAGCTGCTGCAACCCCCAGGTGGAGAACCCAGGGCTACCCCGGGTGGAGACGCCATGCACACGGAAATCCTCGGCCGTTTGCAGGTCTGTTTTCTATTTTTAACCATATGACGTATTTGTCGTAAATTTATTCTAACTCCGGAAATTGTGAATTTTATAAGGCTTTCGAGGCGAGTTATTAAAATTGTTGTTTTGACTTGAATATTAAATAACATCCGACGACGTTTTGAAGCCTTTTAAAAAATAAATGCGTCACTTTCTTTATAAAATCATCCCTCTTTAAGAACTAAATGACACCCCTTCGGAATATAAAAAAAATTGGAAAACAATTTCTTTAATCAGGGCACACAAACGAAGCAGATCCATGTACCTACTTAAACCTCTAATTTGACTGTGTACATGTCCAATTGTGTGATCGTTTAGTTCCAAATGTAATGCACGATTTGTTTATCCATATTAGTTTACACACCATATCAACTTAAATTATTGCAGTGTAACTATTGTTTTCGCATAAAGGGGGTCAGCATTGTTTGTGCCTTTGGATTAAATTATGTTTTCATCACCGAAAATGTGGAGGTAAGGGATACAATTATGGACATTGTAAAAACGCATGATGACGGCACTTTTTTATTCCTGCTAATGGCACTTTCACTTTTAAGATCGTAAAAGCAAACTTATAGGTTGACAAAAGGTGACCCTAAATAAATCGTCCACAGAAACTGGGGAGAAGTGTATTGAAAAGATCTGTTTTCGAAGGTTGATTTTGATGGGCATTCAAAATTGCGCATTTTCCTCGTTTCGAGCATTTGTGTTGCTACTAATAATGATAACAGTTACTAGTAAATTGTTCAGAAAATGTATTATAAATCTTAAAAACAAAAGAAAAAAAAACGACACACGCGTCAATTTGCAATATAAAAAATTAAGCACGTAAATTGTATGATCGCCTACCGTAATCAATAATGCGCATGCGTACAGCGAGTACTATGTGTACATTTTCTTCATAACGATTGAATAACTTATTTTCCAGCGCGCACGAAGGGTCCTCCAGACAAATTTTAATAGTTATAAACAGTTTATAAATTAGGACCTGTAGATGTGTACAGCAGTCATTCAATAAATACTAATCTTAATAAATCAATGTATGCCCAGCAGCCGTCGATATGCATATTTACGATATATTGAACGTTCTCTTGGCAGTCCCAGCGAGGGCGCTTGCTGCAAGACCGACTGCACGTACTCTGGCACGGATCACTCGTGCAGGAATGAGTCTGGCTGTCTGGAGGAGGCTTTCTGCAAATATCCTTATTTCTTTTTTTCACTTCTATGTTTTTAAACTTTTATGTTTTTATTTATTTTTTATTTTTTATTTATATGCGCAAGAAGTTTGACTCTCTAATAATATATTCTATAGCGATAGAAAATGTTGCGATTATTAAGGTACCTTGTTAAATGAAATACATCAGTAAAGTTATATAATACAATACTATTACCTTGGGGTCAATTAGTTCACGTCAAACAATGCAAAGACAAAAATGTCCTCCCTTGGCTGTTAAAGATTGAATGTTATAGGCACTATTCCATCCAGCAAGTTTAATAGTATGAGGCTAATTTGTCTTAAAAATTGCGTACTTAAGCAAAACGTCCTGCATGTTGTTCGCAAACACTCCGTATATGTCCGTATATCCTTAACTGACATCACTGGAACATCATCAATGTGCCCGTCTTCTGCGCACAAAGCGAACAAAACTTCCTGTGGTGGCGACGATTCTTCTCTCGTGTGCTTCAACGGGGTAAGCATCTTTTTTAAGTAAGCGACCTTTAAAGCGAGAGTATACGATTTTTTATATTTGTTGAATTGTAATATATTGATAAAATATGTTACAATAACACAAAATAGGCAAGAAAAATTATACATTTAAGACGAATTTCATAAAATGCAGCAAAGACAAATTAGCTCCCCGAGCCGATTTTGACGAACATATTTTCCTACAATTGTCGAAGCATTCGTCTTGTTATTAGGACCAGAGTTAGTGTTTGTGTGTCGTTTGAATATATATCGTTGCAGGAATTTAAAATGAACCGTTAAACTAAGTTTAGATTCACATCGTACATGCATGATATACATGCTGGCGAATTCGACTGTACAGCCGTTTTCGATTTCAGAATTAAATATCTGGCTTAAATCGCATTTTTCGACAAATGATCTTCTGAACTTGTATTTTATTTTATATTGAAATATGTATTTAATAAGTTTTTTTACACATTTTATATAAATTCATTTATATTTGACAAAATCGTATAATCTCGCTTTAAAGAATGGCATGTCACTCCTAGATCATCCTAAAGGGATTAAAGATTGCGTGCACGGTAATAATTAAAACTATTAAATATGCTTTACAGTTTTTGGAAAGAAACACGTAACGTCGATATAATTAATATTTAAGCCGTTCAAGTATTTTGCACCAAGTCAATACGAAGATCTTTTACAAGATAATAATGATACATTTGAAGATATACCGACGATGCAATAAGTATAGAACATCGGTCGTCTGTATTGGAACACGACCTATACAATACAGCAAACCTCCGCCGTTGCATGTACGAAATCGTTCTCGTAATAACACTGTATTGTACATATGAGTCGTGTTCTAAGAAAAATGGGCATAATGCATGTGCGTAAAGTTTCGTCCCAGATTAGCATGTGCAGTCCACAAAGGCTAATCAGGGACGACACTTTCCGCCAAAACTAGATTCTCGGTATAGAGGAACTTCCTTGAAACAAAAAAATACCATACAAGCGAAAAGTGTGGTCCCTGATTAGCCTTTGCGGACTGCACAAGCTAATCTGGGACGAAACTTTACGCACATGCATTAAGCCCAATTTTCTCAGAACACGACACATATACTGTTCATGAGTTTTAGGTTCGAAATGGAAACGGCGTTCATCAAACTTCCGATAAGGAACTGTGCCGGTATAAAATTATTTTACTAACATAATAGTTTTGGTATTATAATCTACAGGAATGTTCAGGCTCAATATGCCTGGCCCACGGTAGAGAACCTTGCTACTGCCCGGGGTCAGACTGGAAGGATGTTCAGCTCTGTCAGGTGTGCTGCTTGGACGATGGTGTGTGCAAGTAAGTCATCTTTTAATACGTTTCAACCCATTTATTTCATTGTGATTTCATCGTGAGCATTATGCTTCTCGACATACTTTTGAGTCCGTTTCATCTGTAAAAATATTGGACGGTATTGTGGGAGAATTGCCATTTTACCGTTAATATTTCGGGATTTTCTGATTCACTTAAAATATGTTTCTATTCAGGTCCTCATACGTGCTAGATGACATACCGGACGCCGCAGCCCTGCCAGGAACGCCGTGTAACAATCTCCAAGGCTACTGTGACATATTCAGGATATGCCGAGAGGTGTGCTTTTAGTGTTGTTAATAGCAATTTGAAAATGAACAATACGTTAAGTTACCTATAAAAGACGTTTTGTTTGTTGGGCTTATTTTTGTATGCAAATACATGTCATAAATTAAATTCGACTCATTTTTATAATTATATTATTCGAGGCCAGTGTGATTGGATTATGTGCCATTGTATGCCGACGTTTTTGACAACACTCCTATACATAGAAATATGAACCTCCAGGAACTTTATCAGGCGAGGCCATTGTTTACACCCTCTTAAATATTGCCAAGTGACCAGTCGCCTAAACCATACGAGAATTACATACTGACATATTAGCAACTGACCAGTTGCCTGTAAAAAAGCTGGATATTAAATACTGAAACATTGACAAGTTAACTGTTGCCAATACAAAACAGGACATTCAATACTGAAATATTGAAAAGTGTCAGTCGCGTCTACTGTACGGGACATTACTTACTGAGATATTTGCTAGTGAAATTCGTCTTTACAATACGGGTCATCATATAAGATACAGGTGGCTCTCACTTAACAAGATTTCAGTAGGAGTGTCCTGTATTGTGTCCGTAATGGGTCACTGTAAATCCTCAATTAACAATATCTCAGTATGTAATTTACTGTAATGTGTCCGTAATGGGTCACTGGCGATCCTCACTAAACAATATTTCAGAAGGAGTGTCCTGTATTGTGTCCGTAATGGGTCACTGGCGATCTTCACTAAACAATATTTCAGTAGAAATGTCCTGTTTTGTGTCCGTAATGGGTCACTGGCGATCCTCACTAAACAATATTTCAGTATGTAATGAACTGTATTGTGTCCGCAATGTAATGAACTGTATTGTGTCCGCAATGGGTCAGTGGCGATCCTCACTTAACAATATTTCAGTATGTAATGAACTGTATTGTGCCCGTAATGGGTCACTGGCGATCCTCACTTAACAATATTTCAGTAGGAGTGTCCTGTATTGTGTCCGTAATGGGTCACTGGCGATCCTCACTTAACAATATTTCAGTATGTAATGAACTGTATTGTGTCCGCAATGTGTCACTGGCGATTCTCACTTAACAATATTTCAGTATGTAATGAACTGTACTGTGTCCGCAATGGGTCACTGGCAATTCTCACTTAACAATATTTCAGTATGTTATGTCCTGTTTTGTGTCCGCAATGGGTCACGGGCGATCCTAACTTAACAATATTTCAGTATGTAATTATCATAGGTCAATGTTTTAATCGATACGTAGTTTGACATAAGGAATGTTCGTAGTCGAATGGTTAGAGGATTTTATCAGATACATGTATAACCAATAATTAAATCTGTACAAATGTATTTTACATGGACCACAAAGGTTGATCCGTCCGGCCCACTGAGCATGCTCAGTCGACTTCTCACCGGAGACGGGTTCTCAAAAGAGTTGGACTACCTGTCAAAGCATTGGTATATCGGCCTAGCTGGTGGACTGGTACTCATTATAGTAATCGTAAGTAGCTGTTGATCGATTTTGTAATAACCGCAATGCTAACTCCTCGGTATGGCAAACAATAAAAAATAACATTATGCATGGAAATAACACATTACGAATGCCATCGTTCTTCACGTGTATATTTAATAAGCATACCTTTCTCCATACAAATTACAAATGATTTTTTGTGGTTCACAAATAACCTACATATCGATATTAAACTTTAATATAATGGCTGCATTAATTGAACGATCAATGTACAATACAAGAACATGAATTTCGAAAAACAACAATAAAGACTGTTAGCGCAAATCGAAATGCACAAAAAGATATTATTATCTTTTAAGAAGCACAAGACATGCTATTTTGGAAAAAAAACACTAGGTATACAGTCATAAAAGTATGGTTATATATATGGAGAAAGGTCTGATCCGACATGCCACTTACATCACACACAAGTGTATTTCCTCTCACAGGTACTTATGTTCAAATTCTGCTCAAAATCCCACAAACTGCTTGATGACGATGACGATAGGCCACCAAAGAGAAGGATTTTAGCCTTTGCCCACAATACGCCTCGACAAATCAGTGCTCTCGGGAATCGTAACAGAGTAACACCAACCGATGTGAACATGGTGGACACGTACATGTGATAGTACTCGTTTTGACAAATTTATGGAAATATAAACAGTTTATATATAAACAAATTGAGGACCTCCACTTGCACCAGCAGATCTTCTTTTTAAATAGTATAGTGATATAACAATTAACTCACAAATGGTATGGTCAATACAAATAACATTTAGGGTTTAATCATGTCAAAGATAAACATAATGATAGTGATTTAAATGTACTACAAATTTCTTGTTAAACATGAGTCTAAATTATGTTATGATATATAAGGGAATACGTTTAAAAGATGTATGTCAGCTAGATGGAACAATTGCCTGTTTAAACGCACTGCTATGTGGATGTGGTTTTAGCTTCGCAGCATTTAGTGTATTTATTGCACAAAATGGTAGCCTTTATGCCCGTTTTACCAGTGTCCTTTATTTTGTGTTGATTGTTTTGGGTGACAATGCATATACTGTTTTAAATGACTTTACGCAAGGTTGTGAGCTATTTTTTAAGAATTTAAAACGATAACACAACGTGATCTAATGGTGAACATTGACTTCGGGTAATGGCTTTTGCATATTATATTTAAAAAGATGGAATTAAAGTGGGTGTGTAATTAACTGCACTTTACTTACATAGAAGGGGGCACTCTATACGGACAACGATGTCTTTGTCGTTACACCTCGTATTCCAAAGTATGATGAGGAAATACTTTGTTTATTAAGTAAACGCCCCTGTTTTTTTCGAATAATAAAAACGGATATCAATGGATCTTTTTCTTGATGGAATTACTTTGTGCATATTCAACTGCAGTGCTTATTTGTTGTTGTTGTTGTTTTTACATGGATTACATCGTTTTCACGCGAGTGATTGTGTTCTGGCACTGCATTATATGTATTCAACTAGCAAATGTTGTATTGCGACATTAATGACTGCTTATAGTGACAACACGTAAATGTGTTTTTGCAAAGTTAATTTTCAACGAAAAGATACAGTTCATTTTTTCACTGAATATGTTAGTCAAGTCAATATACACTTTGACCCCCCCCCCCCCAGAACAGCTTTAAAAGGTACTAAGGAAGGTATTTCTGGCGGCCATCTTGGACGCCATCTTGAAACAAAAGTTTTCGGTGGATTGATTTTTGTAAACTTTAGATGTGGAATAAAGGACCTTTTTTCCTACCCGGATCAGTTAAAATACCTTTCGTAACAATTTGTTATTTTTTGGGTGGTGGTATTTTTCATATAATGACCCGACTGTGTATTGAAATCACACTAACCACGTACTCACAGACGCACCTTGATACAATGGCAAAACATAATGACTATTTGAAACGATGACACTCTTCGACACTATTATGTTCATTTCGTTCAAAACGGACTCCAGTTCTTGAGTAAATGTCAAACGCCGCCAAACAATATACAATAATCTAAAATTCGAATATGTCAACTAACGTTTGAGAGGTCTTGTGATGCCTTCTGTATATACTTTTTATTCGAATTTGTAATACTCATTCTGTAAGTATGTATAATGTCATATTGATAAAATATTAACATAAAATTTGAATAATGTTATTGCATCGTTTAGATGTTTTGTGCTACAACAATATTGCTGATATTATAAATATAGTTTCAATAATTCAATGTTAATTTCTTATACTTTGCTTAATATTATTGATAGTATTTTAACATTTTGAATAATGAAATTTGGTAGATTTATTTTGCATTACTACTATTACTCTTAAAAGTGGAACACAGTAACGATCAGACACCCTTATGTTAAACTAACCACTTTATATTAATAATACTCTTGTTGAAATTAATTTTGTAATAAAGGTTTTTATACGATGTTACATGAAAACTATACGTATTGTATACTCCTCTTTATAACCGTTACGTTGTTGGTACATGATTTGTGTCCAATAAATGTTTCATTTAAGCCATTCCTATTTGGAAAGCAGTTGAATGGTCAAATTAAATTGAACGCTCTTTCACGTATTTAATTTTTAAAACGTTCAAACTCTACTGTTCAAGCCGAACAAATAATGTTATATATTTTATTAATGACAATTATCTTTTATATCCAAACTTAACTATATGTTAGTTAATACTAGCAAATTATTTGCCACACAAAAATCAAGGTCGCTTTATAACGTAACTTTATTGGGATTACATTAACAAAATGATTTGTTTCAAAGTGAATGCATATACTGCGTCTTACGTGCGACATTTTATTTAACTTAGGTTTTACCTGTCGTCTTGACGCACTTAGAAAACAAGGGGAAATTATGCTGCAAAGGCAAACCAACCGAGGAATCTGATTCTACAAACACTGATGATCCCCCACACAATCAGAGTGAAGCTGCTCCGCAGCTAAGTAGACCTCCAGCCAATCGGAAGCGCAGCTTATATTGCATCATCACTGGGCGCGGAAAGTATGCAAATGAGGCAACGGAAGAGTCAACTGTGCCCCACCTTGCGAAACGAAAGAGCAGTCTTGACAACATATTAACTGGATGCGGCAAAGACGTTGATATTGATCAAGAAAATTCACCACCTGAAAATAGACCAACCGTAGCTCAAAGGCCAAGAAAAAAGAGTTTATATTACATTTTGACTGGAAGAGGTAACAATAATGAAAATGCGGACAACAAAACAACCACATTGCAACCCCTACGCAAGAAAAGTTGTTTTGATATCTTATCTCGACATGAAAAGGATTTTGAAAATACACAGGCACATCAAACGACAACAGCTAATGCACTGCCTAGCGTTTCCGTAATTCAGAATACAAACTCTGGTCTGATATCTGAACTGGGTCCAGAGAATAATTTCACAAGTCCACTTTCTGTTTTTCCCTCCTGCACGATTCCAAACAAATAGCCAGATCCGACGAAAAGCAGTCATTTTACCTCAAATGATATTCAAGACACTTCAAATATGCCTAAATATATAATGAGAAATGGCGCTGAGCAATGTCGAAAACCGGATTAAAATCTTGCCGTAGTTAGGCCTTTTACGACTTCGCGTGTTCTCGAAATCCCTCGTGGACAGATTCGTATGCAAATCGACGGAAGGACCGGAACCAAATGGCACGCGATAACATTCAACCAAAGTACAAGCGAAGGAATGAATACATCTACCAGGCAAGACATTGTGTACTGGTTGAAAACTGGATCGAGGAGTAACAGTGATATACGCAATGTTGCTGATCTGGAGCTCAGATCGGAGAAACGTCCGAGAGTTGTAAGACCCTCGAACGAAAGATCAGTGGTGATGCACAATAGCAAACGTCCTCGGCCACATTGACGATCCGGGTCGAGTGTTACAAAGGCTGTGTAAAAAGATAAACAGAGGGTTTGAAGTTAAATGAAACAAACGGAGAGACACTGACGTACTTAGATGTATATGGTTAAGGAAAAAAAATCGGTATATTCCAAAAACTGTTTGAAATTACCTCAGCTTTTGAGGAGTAATTTCGCTTCATCGAAAATCAAACACTCAAAAAGTGTTCGTTTAACAGTCACAAACAAACGCTTTTGTATTAAAATACTGTGAAACCATTATTATAATTTATTTTTGTTTGTGTGTTTCGTTGTTAGATCCACAAATTTAAGATTGTAACGAATAATTATGTCCTATGTTTAATTTTTAATGACTGATTTACCGCATACATAAATGACTGGTTCGCGATACAGACAGATCCATATACTGCACAAAGGGGTGTAATCTGCTGAGTAGGTGTCCGCCACGGATGATGATATGGCTGTATATCGCAAGTACATTTCAATATGATTGGGAGATGTGGAAGCGTCAATTATCTTGGAACTGTTTTAATCGTATAACGCAGTCAATTAAAATCTTTAACCTAAACGCTAGTGTTTTTTCATTTCAGCACGTCCATATTTTGTATCATTCGTATGCGTAAATAAAAGAGTACACCAACATAGCACATTTTCGATGAAGACTTACCTATTTCCCTTATGTTTTTTCCTTTTAAACAAATGGAAATTTAACAACAAGGGTAATGACATATGATCTTATTTCATTTGGACAGTTGTTGCATGTACTTTGTTCATAAGATGTCCATAGTTAAATATGTCTTAACCCTAATTACTTGATTGAAATGCACAACAATAACAAATACATGCAAACGAATCAAATGCTGATGTTTATTAAAAGACGTGCCTTTCAGAATGACAGTTCGGACTTTTAATTGACGAGTGCATAGTGACAACGAAATATGGTGTGTAGGACTTTTCTCGAATGGATAGTCCAGAAATAAAAATGAATGGTAGAAACATTTGAATAAATTGGAAATCGTATGTAATAACAGTACTTATTGCCCTAATACAATGACATAAAATACATTCATCTGACCATCTGTCATTAAACATAACAATAATTCAGATATGGCTAAATCTCCGAAATATATCGTCAACCTACAAGCTGATATCCTTCTCTAATCATATGCCTTCAAAATCTGTTAACTGTTACAGTTCGCTAGTAAAACACGATGATGTTTTTCAGCTCTCTTTTTCTGACAAAAGAGCTATGCATCTTATCTTTAACTATCATTCTCAAAGGCCTTATCTAAAATCACATACATTCTCGTGTAGAGGTTGTTGTCTTTTTTTCCGTATGACCTTGTCAAAAAGAGTATACGTCTTCCGCTGGTATACTTCAAATGAAGTTTCTAGTAGATCTACCACTGCTTTCCCTCAACTTGGGCTTCTTCTCTTGCTGTCATTTTTCTTGAAACACCTCATGGCGTCCTTTAACATTTGACTGTCTTATAAAGCACTTATTCATTTACCCATTTATATAAATGGTCCACCAAAATGTGCCTTAATCAACTGACTCTATTCCCGTGCATTATGTTCAATTCATTTACCTCAATATTTGTTATCCATTTCTCACAAATACATAAATATCCACATCCAAACCTCAGTTGGATAGGTTCTATTTCAAATTGGTTTTACCACAGTTTCATTTTCAAAGCCTCCTTGATTCCTTGCCTGTGTGCTTATTTTGTCGTTCTGTTTTTTATCGTTCATTGACCAGAGAGTTGGACGTGTTCGCTTCTTTTCCTATTCTTATCTGTAAATGTCCCACATACAACACAGCTTGAGTCAATTAGCTAATCATTTACCACGCACAACTTACCAATGTCACAAACACCGGTCCATATAGCGATCTAAGTAATATTGCAAAGTATGGTCATTATGTGATGTCTAGTGATGACATTTTCTTGTCACTAATGTCAAAAAGTTAAGGTTCGTCCATGTCTATTTTCTGTATCCCACATGAAAACTCTTTCTCAGAGTTGTTTTTACGAACGTTTTGTTAAAAAACAAATCATGTGATGAATCTGTCGCCATGTTCACTTGTCCCTAACTCTTAACAAAATATGTTCTTCCATATATCCCTGCTTTGCCATGGGTCGAAATCATAACTTAAATTCAAGAGTTTCAATGAACATAACTTACACAATTCAAGAAACAATGTTCTTCTTACATCAGCTAATAGTTCCCTTCAATTTCGAAGAGCATTCAAATACTTGTTCTTTGCGAATCATTCCCTTGAAAAATGTACTGAAATGACATTGATGACAACATTTTTAATATCTTGTTTTCGTTCGAAGTGTTTGATTAAGATTTTAAATTAAACTTTCGTACTGTATAAAGTGGATATGAAAACGTTTGAATTCTTGTATGCAGCTTTGTTCAATGATTTTAATTGCATCCATCACTAGAATTTAAAGACCTGATTAGCACATATTAAATAATCAAAGAATTCAAAATAATATGTTATCATAATAAAAAATCTTCACGGCTGCTTAGGCCTTCACTCTTAATAAGCATGGAAAGAAGCACTAGAATTCAGTGTTTGTATGCACTAGTAATCATACAAAGGCAACTGACAATCATTTTAAAAGTCCTGTTCTGTACACTATTAATCGCCATGAAAATAACACTAGTTTTATTCTGCCACTGCAATCATCCCTATTTTTAAAATTTAGTACACAGTGTTTACATGACATACTATTAAATATACCATCCGTTGGGAAAAGATGACAGTATTCACCGATGCAATCAAGAACTAGGTTTTTAACGCACAAGTAATATTTTGCACTTATACATTTACCATGGACAGCAATCACTAGCATTCGAAGTCCTGATATGTGATGGCAATCAGATCTTTCAGGAGCCCCTCCAGATTGGCTGTTTCTGCTGTCAGTCCCCCCGTACTACATAATTTCTTATGACACATATGAAAACCTGATACAAAAATGACAATACACAACAGGCTAGGTCGTTTTTCTAAAGACAAATATGCTAAGGTACAGAGCATTAAATACATATTGTTGTTTATGTTTTGCAACAGATGTTAGTGCAATTAAGATAGAATAATAAGTGTTTTGACAACTTTTCTACAATACAATATGGTTTGAGTGCAAATTGAAAAAGTAATGACTGCAACAGAACAGTTAATAAACAAGCGAATCACTTATAAATAAATAAAAACAAATCATGAGGCAAAAAACGGACCAAAAGCAATCGACACTAAAATATAAACAAACCAACTCAATTTGTTATAACATACATGCCCAACCTTTCTGTCCTCTTCATCAGGTCTGGAATGCAAGACATCCGTTCAAGACTTTAGGGACACTATGGGGTGATCATTGCCCGAGGTTTGATTGGTCCGCTATCAATAGGTGGCGCTGTATGCACATTTTGCAAATGATTGGGAATCTGCTGTGGCTCGACTGCAGAGAATATTTAACATTATTAACTGTAAAAAATATAATGAACTTTTATATTGTTATGATAATTGGACGCTATTTACTGCGATGAATTATGTATTAAATATCGATAAAATATGCTGTTTTCCAAATCGTTTTAAACCATAGCAACACACGTTTATTTGAGGTGTTTTAATATAACGTAATAAAACGTACCAAATGTAATCGTAGAATATTGGTATTTTGTTATATCTCAATTTTCCTCAATGGTTTCAAGAAGCTCATTTAGTTCAAATCACAATTATATTATTTACGCAAACATATATGATAATAAGTTCATTGATAAGGCTGGTCGACATTACGCTAGGTTGAAGATTTACATGGAGACGATAAATGTTATTCACCTTAAATTAAATAAACTTTCTGTGACCATCCTATCCAGTTATGATCTGATGATGCAGCTATTGTATTGAATGAAGTGAATAATAAAAGGTGCTCAAATGTTAAACCAGTGTCAGTCAAAATCAAATATTGAATAAGATCTTCAATGTTTGCCGAGAATGATACATATAGGTCAACCATATAGAATCATGCATCGCAATGCATGAGGAATGACATATGGTTTATTTACATTTCTTTAGGCTGCATAGAAACATTGTGTGCGTTCGTTATTACATATCCATATGAAAATCTAATCATGTTGTTTTTCTTTTTATGTGTAATATATACAAGATACCAAATGATATCTAATGCGATAGTATTATTTCGTGACTTCACGACTACCAGCTTCAGGCCAGAAAAAATGTAATAAATGCCATGTTTCATGTGATATGAACTTCTGCTTGTTTGTATTTTCTTTTTATACAAATGCTAAAGTAATGTAGTAGTGATTGCCTGAACATTATATGGAAATGGCCTTGAATAAGCACGCAAACGCGGACTCATATAAACAGCACATCCGCATTAAAATCAAACGAAACCGACTTATATACGCACATGCGCAAGGATATGTGGTAGTGATATAATTAACGCCTATCAAGATCACACATGTCTTGGCCCATTTTACTTATTTAAAAAAACGCATTAGTCTTCAAACATCATATCTTGATACGTTAATTAGGTACGATACTTTGAGCAAAAACATTGTACAAATAAATTAAATTTAGAACTATAAATGAAATTAAAAAAACATTATTTAAATAGAGCATACGCTTGTGTTCATTTGATAGTAGTAATATGGTTCGCAATATTTCTATGATATATAGTTTCAATCTTTGTTGATCTAACAAGAGATTGAAGTGCTCAGGGTGATCTATTGTGGTAAGACAATATCGGCGTCCGTCATCGTGAGTCGTATGTCGTGCATTGACTTTTGTGAGCTCGTTAACAATCTAGAGGTCACACTTTTCTTCCATGCGTGTTGCAACTTAATACAAATGTTTATATTGGAAATATAAAGACCGAACTACAAATTAGGTCACATGGTCAAAGCTTTGAAAAACATTGTTTCAATTATTTTACGATTCAGATTTTATCTTAGAAATCCAAACAAGAGGTAAGTTTTATAACTAAATTTTGAAGCAACTTGGTCAAAATATTTATCTCGCAAATGTCTAGCATGGATTCAACTATGTCACCTTGTCAAATCTTAGAAACAAACTTGTGTGTACTCTATCAGCCACATCTTGGGTAATGTGCGTCTAAATGTAGGTCCCGAGGTCAAGGTTAGAAAATTTGTTTTAAAACTCATGATTCGACTCTTGTATAACTTGGTCAGAATGTAAAGTTCACATTGTAAAAGCCATGTTTGAATCTGGGTCAACGGGGGCAAACACGCAGTCGCAAGGTCAGGCTTCCAACATTAATCGGTAAACTTAAACAAGTCAACATTCAATAGTAAATTGTTAAAACAAAGTTTAAAGAAACTTAGGTTTGACATGTCACTGTATAATAGTTTAAACTCTGCCTGCGTGCAACCTCCTATTTCTAGTGCATTTTCCTTGGCATTAGCTCCATCTCTTTTAGAAAAAAATAATAACTGTCTCGTAATTTGACTAGGAGCAAATGATTTTTCTGAATGGTTTTAGGCGATTTTTAGACTAAGACGTATACCTTGAGAACAACAAATAAACACAAAAATCACCATTTTTCCATCACTTTTACACTTTCGGTCCTCAGCGCCACCTTGGAAGTATCATTGACTTGTTTATTAATGCATCTATGCATCCCCGGAAAGAGAGGTCACTATTCATTTACGGCTATGAATGATCGACATTCAAAGACAAAATGCGAACATTGAAGTCATGAGGTTGTCGTAGCTCTTAGATTAAAATACAAACACGTGGTCAGCAAATGTAGAGCTCATTTAACCATCGAGCAAGCCTTTACATCGACATTCAATTGTAAACCGCAAATATTGAGCTGATGCAAATATAGGTGTTGCTCTGATATTGAAACACATACCTTATATATCAAGCTAGTTTAAAATTCAAGCCAGCATTGATATTGAAATCTTAATAGAGCACCGGGGATGTCGAGCTGATGCATACGAATACTATGATAGCTTTGTGATATAAATTATGACATGGACCGCAAATATTGAGCTTGGTTAAATTTTGAGCCAGCGTTGTTTCCGTTCAAACTTTGATCTCAGTTGGTTCCCATCCAACTTCCGGCAGGTGTACGTGTTGCATAGGATGTTGCACGTGGCGCCGTTCTGACACGGATTGTTTGTACCCTCGTTGAGTTAAACAATATTCATTTGGCCATTTATATACAGCATGTAAGCAATATAATACAATACAAACATACTAGCAAACTCGACGAAATATGCTAAACAAAAAGGACTGCCAAAATGTAGATTGACAGAATTGAGAATAAAGCTCGAAGCTAATGCTAAGTCTCTCTTCTGTCCTTTAGAGGTGCTGCTGATAAGGTGTAAACAATTGAGCATATAACTACGATGTACATAATGTCTAAACGATGAATAGCGAATACTATAAGTATATATAAGTATACAGTATCGAAATGACAAAAGGATAGGGGAAATAATACCAAAACGTAAGATGATGATGTAGACAGCGAAAGAAAGATATTACGTTTGTATACATCAGCATTATTAATTTGTAATAAAGAGTTAGATTAAAGTGACCGAGTTATCTCGACTTTAGAAAATTACGATAATAAAAGAAACAGATGCGGGGCGGGGCATCGTTAGCAGGATCAGGTCTGTTCGTGAGGTGGGTTTATTTTAAAATCTATGACTATTTCGGATGAAAGACTGAACATGTTTGAATATAAGTGAATTTTCTCCGTATGATCTGTCTTTGATACCAAAGAGAAGTAGTTGTAAAGAGATGGGTTGAAAACTGACATTATTGTTACGACTCAGGTCTTTCCTTCTATCCAAGAAGACGAAAGAACGGTATTGCGTAACAGTTTATTGTTTAAAACGTATAACATTTTATTGAACAGAAAAGTTCAACAGCATATTAACGAAATAACAGCTGAGAGATGAGCATTGAACATGAGCATTTATGTTCCCTATATTACCTAGTAATCAATGTTAAAGTTAGAATGTTAACATAAGGCATCATGGTTGATATATCAGCATATAAATCATGAACACAAATTATATTTCAGTCTTTAAAAATGAAAATCTCTTTACTTTACTACACAAACTTCGAGTTAAGGAAATGTAGGTGTTGTTTTATAGCTCAAACGTTAGAGTAAATTTAATAAAACTTTTAATGCTAACCATCTTATCAGAAATCCGCCTTTTAAATAAATTAAATGATATTTCGTCAGGTTTAGAATGTTGAATGTTCCTTGGCCGAAAAAGAGCCTTACTTATATATGGTGGCCGTGGCCTAAAATACAGAGAATGAGCGCCAAATGTGCCGAAAATATGACGTCACGGCCTATTATGACATCATCAAGCAAGCGACTAGTTGAATATTCCTGTTAAGAATGGAAATTTACGTATACAAAGTATATAAACACTGACATAAACATGGATTTTTTTACATCGTGAATGAAATTAGTGTTATTCTTAAGGAATTTAAACAACAAAAGACTGTGTCAATACAAAAATAGACGGGTAACTTTTCCTTCAGAACGGCTTAAGGACAATGTAAAAACTTGTTTTGTAATTGTAAAATATAAACAACATGGACACATGTCAAATAAAGTGTTTTGAATGGGAATTGGAGCGACAGGCCATCCTGGCGTTCATGAACAGATATGGCCTGTCGTGGCAATTCAGAAGCACCAACTATGTACGACTTAAACTAGTTTTAACAGGTAAGTGAACATTACATATTTAACTAAACACGATAATGCTGGGGCATAAAACTACCCTCCCCCCCCCACTCAGCATGGCAAAGCTCTTGCTGCCATATATATTAACATGAATTACAATCCCCTAAGTAACAATTGCAAGTAAAACATTTAACACTTAACGCAGAAAATTTAAACAAACAACTATTTAAACTTGAAAGGTTAAGTTCACACTATTATCCCAATGTTAATGTTTGAAAGTTCACTATTTAAAACGTCACTTTGCACGCACACATACACATAAACACATTGTCACTGGTATACCATAATGTATATCTTAAATTGCGATAACAGTTTTTCAAATTATCTTTGTCATTGCTGAAGTCTTGCGCTCAGGGTTAGTTCCGCTCTCTTCACTTTCCGCACAACGCTGTTCAAGGTCGATCGATTCTCGCCGTCATTGCTGCGCCGACGCTTGCTGCTTCTACTCCTACCAGACGACTGCTCTCGCGCCCTGGCCTTAACGTCTAGCTTCCTCTCGATGCATCTTACCTTTTCTAGCACGCTGAGCACCTTTCGCTCAGTCCTGACTGCAGCCCTCAGATGCTCTTCCATGATTTCCAGCATCCTCTTGAGGAGGTCTTCCGCCCTTGACGGTAAATCCGTCTGAGTTCCCTGCTGAACTAACCGAGACCCAGGCCTGTCTACGACGGTCCCCGAAAAAAGTGGATCACACATGTCCGAAACATTTGACAAAACATTGACGTGCTCGTCCAGCAGGGGAGTGGATAACGTCGACGATTTCTCAGGTGTCGTCTTCAAGGCGGGTTTAAGGATTGACGCTTTATGCAATGTCAATTCAGGTAGGAATAGACGCGGTTTGGTGGACTGTGCACTGTAGACTGCAAAGCTAACGGCATTGTCACAGAAGGAGCTGAAAAGGAGAGTGACTCTGAAAAAAATGGCGCCTCAGTTTCCGAAGCCAACAGTTCCAAGCCGGGAAAGTAACTCGGCATAGTGGGCAAGTGTGGAGACACATATCCATCAGGTTGCACGGGGGACTGTGTTGCCGCGCTAGCGTTGTCCAAGGAGGCTCTCGACAATGTACGTGCTGGACCGCTTGGTGTAAATGTAGACTCCGGCAGTGGAAGGCTTGTTCTTACAACCGGACCAAAAGCTTCTGTAGTTGGATGAACCATCGGCGTGGCTACGGCAAACGCGGAGTTAATGGTGCAAAATGACGACTTGTCCAAGTAATCTTCCTGGGGCCCAAGCCTACCAAGGGTTAGCTGATCAACAGGTTGTGCGGTCCACATCGACTGGCTTAAACCAGATCTTCGTCTGAACCGTCGACGGCACGCAGGCAGAAAGAACGCGGCCCCGATGATGGTTTACCGGATTCGTTACCAGAGTTACTGGCGCAACCATACGCGTTGGCTGGTAAATCAGTTGCTTAGGTAAGGTCATGGTTGTTGTAATCGGCATGAACGTGCCGGTGGTTGGTCGCTGCGATACCACCTGCATGGATGATACGCTTGGTGACGCTTGCACGTGTCGTTCACCCGTTACCATAGAGGCCGAAAAAGTCTCTTCTGTCAGCCATGATGGAAGAGCGGGTCCTGCTGTATTGTAAGGGTTTTCCTCCTGATCGAACCATGCGTCATTAGCCGAGTCATCTATGGTCCTCAGCAAGGTCTCACTCTCTTCGCGGTAAAGCCGTATGATGTCCGAGTCGCCATACTCAGCCTTTTGCAGCCAGGTCAAATGGTGCTTCCCACCTGCCATGGCCTCCTCCCTCTGGTTGCGTTATACCTCTGGATGTGGTTTTTAAGCGTTGCAGCGTCATGACACCTGAAGTTACATAGTGTGCAGTAAATCGGAACCCTGTCGGCCGGTATGTGATCACGCATGACGTGGGGAAACGATTCTGTTCTTACGTCCATAACGAGGACATCTTCGACACCGGTAGACCCGTCGATACAGTGGCTGAGTCTTGTCCTAAAATAGCAACCGAACTTCAATGCACAACTATTCTCAACTGCAACCATGATGCCTATATGTGTGTGCATCTTTTAATGTTAAAGTGAACGAAGATGAAAACCTCACGACCTCATTAAACGTTGGACTGCGTGCACAAAGACGGATGCAATTACATGCGGGCTAAACGTTTCTGAGCTCCCAATACCCAGTTCGGCGGCTCACGACCGGAGTAAGGCTTAATTTTATTATGGTGTACGACGCGTTTAAAGCCATCTACGTTGATATGTAACTCAAAGTTTATAGGCGAATGTCTTTTCACGATCATGTATGGACCGTCATATGCTCTTTCCAGCTTTGGGCACACACCAACCGAACACGTCTCATGAAGGCACCACACCAAATCACCAACCTGATACTGGTGGAAATACATTCTTGCATCGTATATCTCTTTACTCGAGTCTGCAGTTTTATGAAGGTGCTTACGTGCGACCTCGTGTGCCAGCTCGAGCCTTAAACGCAATAGCGCCGCGTAGTCAGTGGGACTTACTGTTTCGCTAGGTACTGAACTCGTGCTACCAAATATTAATTCAGCCGGAATAATTACTTCTCTAGCGAGAACCAGCATGTTGGGCGTGAGGCGAATTGACTCCTGGATGGTGCATCGGTATGCACCGGCCAGGCAGCCAAGGTTTTCGTCCCAGGCGTCTTGCTCTCCTACCAGGAAGGCCCAAACTATACGCATAAATGTTCGCATAAATCTCTCTACTTGGCCGTTGCCTTGTGGCGGGCACTTGTACGCGTTTTCCTAATTTGCAAATGAGCGCAAACTTCCTTCAAAACTCTATTTTCAAACGCCGCACCCTGGTCGGAGTGGATGGACAATGGTGCGCCACACCTTGAGAAAACGTGATTCAATAGTTGGTTTGCATACTCCTCGGCGGTCTGTGTGGCAACCGGTATGACCTCAACGTACTTGGAGCAAATGTCCGTCGCTACTAAGATATACCGAGCACCGCGTTCCGTTATCAAAAATGGCCCTGTACAATCAATAGCCACTATATCCCAGGGAGCACCTGCAATTAAATGTCCCAGGGGAGCTTTCGGCGTCTTTGTCGACTTCTTATCAGACTGGCATTCGTCGCAGCCAAGGACACGAAGCCTGACATCGACTTTTGCCTCATACCAGTAAAAACTCTTACCTAGAAGGGCCTTAGTCCTTTTGATGCCAAAATGACCGGCCGGCAATGCATTATGCACGAGTAACAACATCTCTTTCCGTAAGCTTGAGGGGACAATAAGCCGAGGTCGGTCTTGAGTACCATCCGCACTTTTGTACTGCTTATAAAGCACGTTCTTCTTTATGCAGAGAGTATCCCATATGACCCAATAGTGACGAGATTCCGGACTCCTAGTTTGCATCTCGTCGCTAGACGGTTTTACGCCGTCACGGATAGCAACGTAAATGACGCTGATGCCTAGTTCATGTTGCTGCAATTTTACCATATGCTCAGGTGTGTACAAACGAAGCCAAGGCGGGTCCAGTGTTTTAGGTGACGTTTCAGCAGAGATGCCGGCTTCAACCTGGGTAACTGTCCTGACAGGGGTCAGATCTTGGGACTTCCGGTTGAACGGTCTCCTGATTCACTGTAGATCCAAATTAATCAGGGAATTTACCTGGCCACACCAGTTCCATGCACTCCGCCAGCCACCGACATTTACGACAGGGGCCACATTTGAGGGGTTCGGTGGTGTCCACTTCGCTGCACGTGCAATCGCGAGGGGACTCGCACAACCGACTAAGTGCATCACAGTTGGGTAGCTTGGAACCCATGCGATATTCGATGGGAAAGTCAAATGGAGCTAGTATATCAAGCCATCGCGCTATCTTGCCGTTTGGCTGCTTGAGGCTGCTAAATAGCCAAACAAGCGACTGATGGTCAATACGAAAAGTGAAGTGTCGCCCCAGTAAATACTGTCTATAGTATTGTATAAAGAATACTGCGGCGAGTAATTCTCTTTCGGTTACGCAATAATTTCGCTCAGCCTTATTGAGAGACCTACTCGCGTACCCTATTTCGCGTTCGCGTCCAACCTGTATCTTAGCCAACACCGCGCCAATACCAATACCCGAGGCATCCACGTCCAAGTAAAACGTACCACCTTCGTTAAGAGGGTTCCTTATTACCGAAGGGCTTACCAGCGCTTGCTTCAGATCATTAAATGCAGTTTGACAACTACCGTTCCACGCGAAGTCTGCACCTTTTGCCGTCATGGCCACCAGGGGCTTTGCAAACTTTGCAAAGTCTGTAATAATACGACGGTAGTACGAGGCGGTTACAACAAATTCTTTACCTGCTTTGCTGTTTTGGGGACTTGCCAGTTAATCACATTGGCTACATTATTTGGGTCAGGCTTTATGCCTTTGGCGGACACGACGTGTCCGAGGAATGTTACCTCCGTTTGCAAAACGTTGCATTTATCTGCGCATAGCTTCACGCCCGAATCTTTAATACGACTCAACACCTCGTCTACCCTGCTCATATGCTGAGCCAAATCTACGCCAAACACGATGATGTCGTCAACGTAGCCTAGGCAAGTTTCCAACTGCAATCCCTGCAGAGCAAGCTCCAGTGTCCGTTGAAACATGCTAGCTGCATTATTGAGGCCGAACGGCATGCGCGTAATCTCATACTGACCAAACCTGCACACGAACGCGCTTTAAGGGATGTCTTCTTCCTTTAGCGGTATCTGAAAGTACCCGGAAGTGAGGTCAAAACTGCTAAAGTACTGGGACCCGGACACCGCGTCAAGGCAGTCATTGACCCTGGTCAAAGGAAAACCATCGGGTTTTACGAGGGCATTTACCCGTCTGTAGTCAATGCATGGACGTACCGCACCGCTCTTTTTACGAACCAACACGATCGGGCTTGCCCAAGGTGAGGTACTTTTTCTAATGACCACTTTTCGCATAAGGTCTTCGATGGCATTTCTCTCCTCGTCAGCGTAGGCCAACGGAACCCGCAGTGGGCACTGCTTAACCGGAGCGGCGTCGTCGGTGTTAATAGGGTGTTCTGTCAAATGCGTAAGACCCAGATCCCAATCGTCCTTCGAAAAGGTGTCACTGTATTTGACCAATAAGCCATCCACCATGCTCTTTTCGGCGTCCGTTTTACCCAGCGTTGATCTGGTATACAACCCTGTCAGATGGACAGGGACATCTGTTTCGCTCGCTTTGGGAAACATAACATCCGCAGGAGACGACTGGGTATTCCTTAACTGGACCCTGCGAACCCTTGCTAGACTTCCCTCGCTTTCGTTTTCCTTCTCTGTTAATACAATTACGACTCTATCGATCCTCTCTGCACGCGCGATCTCAGCATCTTGCTTCAAAGCAGCATCGGCCGCCTCCGGATTGAGAACCCTTACCTTACAAAATACGGCTTTATTGATATCTACCAAGGTCGCGCCTATCATGAGATGATACCTGTCTTTAAAGTCATTGGTTGCTTCTATTATGTACTCAGCTCGGCTATCATCGTCCTCGATTTGTCTGCGACCTACGAAAACATCAACCAAAGCCTCAGACTTGGCAGGCACGGTGACGTCTTCTGCGACTATGACCTTTCTGTAACGAGACTCAACTGCCTTCTTAAAGCAAGGAATTTCTACTCCACCAAGGACAACAACACCCTTACTTAACAGTTAGTCGGCTGGACCATGTTCACTACCCACTAGGACGTCGTACCCCAGCAGCGCCTGGTCCTCTATCTCGGCAACTACAGCATCGCATTGCAGCTCCACGTTGCCCAAGCAAAGATTTAACCGTGCGGTTCCCCAGTCACGGATGGGTGAGTCCCCAGCTCCCATCAACGGAGCGCTCCCCCTCAACACAGGTCTCTTGTACTCCGGAATTTAGCTGTAAACACTATGTGCAATTATCGTCCTTGATAAGCCTGTGTCAGCCGTTAAAGCTATCGGCACCCCTTCTACGGAACCCCGCAAGTGCACCCCGTTACCCAACTTAAGGTTAAAATCACTATTACCAAGTTTTGGCATCTTGTCACTGTACTGATTATCTGATTGACCCTCATTTCCTGTGACTAACGTGTCTAAATGGACCTCTCCTCGGGCGCACGAGAAGTTCCTTGTCCGTTTAAATGCTTCACTTCGTCCTGGCCCTTAGTTGGATATCGCTGTTTCTCCTCGATCCCATTCCTGGATGGGAATTCTCGAGCGTAATGACCCTTGTTATGACATTTATAACACTCCACGTTCAGCCTCACCCCTTTTCTAAATGGGCCGGTTACTTCTCTATCCTCTAGCTTCTTCAACCGGGCCAGTATCTGGTTTAGTACCTTGTGCTGATCACCTTTATGTTGCTCGCTCCCTGATGCGTTCAGTCTTCGATTTGGGAAATCCATGCGTTTAATTGGTTTGCTTTCCGTCACTATGTTTACCTGTTCTACCTGTTCGTAAGTGCCGTCGTCCACTGTACGCCTGGCGTGAGACTTGTAAGGCCGGTCCTGCTTACACCCGTTCTTTACCTGAATTAGGTTCACTACCTGAAACACGGCCTCTTTGGGTTCTTTGTGATATTCGACTTCGAACCAAACGTCTGAATCAAGCAATCCATCCAAGAATTTCTTTACCAAATCTTCGTTTCAATTCCCACGAGCACGATTTGGGTGTGCCGTATCATATAAAAACTTCAGTTCAGCTGCATATTTTTCCGCTGTCTCCCCTTGTCTCTGGTTACGTTTACTGAGCTTTGCCGCGAAAGCTTGGGGAGTTTCGACGACCCGGTACCTGGAAGTCAGTTCACATATTAAATCGCGATAACTCGTGAGAACTCGCTTCGGCAACTGGGTAAAAACGAACTCACTTGCCTGGCCTTCTATCCTAGGCAACAAGTTGTCCAGTCTCTCATCGTCCGTTCACCTGTAGCGTGACGCGATTACGTCAAATTTGGCGACCACACTGCCCAGTTTTTCCTTACCTGTGAAGGGGGGATTTTCATTTGGCTCAAACCCCTTGTCGCACTATGCATTCCCCTCGAAGCGGAAGTCGAATGCTTGTTCTCATTCTGCACTGCGGCCGGCAGCTGGGTTGTGTGCACGTGTTTAATCTCTACTGAGATACACCCTCGGGCAAAGTATTGGTCGCCCCTTGCCCCAGATACTTCATCTGCACTTAGTTCTCTAATAGGATAACCCACCTCTACGCGTCCTATCATCGGCGGTGCTCTTGGGGTTTGACGCAAAGCCCCCTACCACTGTGTTTCCGAGGTTGGAACACGCCGCCTATGTTCAGCGCTATTAGTCTTATAAGTGAGATTCCTAAACTCGGCGCAGGTTATAGCCCATGTTACATACCTCGGCGTGCATGCCTGGTTCCCGCCCGTCACACGGGTAGTTGGGCCTGTTGTGCAAACCATTGTTGAACTCACCATTTCTACTGCGGTCGCCTGACGCGGGGTTTAAGGCGTGACTTGTCCTAACCGTTGCCCCTTTATTAGTCTGCCCGCTGGTCTACCATGTTCATCTAATATTGAGCGTTCATGCCCTTGCGCAGTATCACTTACACTGCTATCAAAAGCCTGTCTAGACAGGGCCCTGTCATTTATGTCCGGAAGTACGTGCCGATCACCCGTAACCACCGATGTTTCAGTTGAAACAAGCCTATTCTGAAATAACCCAACGACCCTTGCTAGCTGTTCAATGTCCCGAGACATCCCTTCAATTATCGCTAACATATGCGCGGATAACGAATGGAAACGACTTGCGGTAGCACTACTAGCCCGAGAGGAGTGGTCGGATACGGCATCGACGGTTTCAAGAGACTGGTCCCTTTCGGATGGGTTTTGAACGAGAAAACCCCCTCACTATCGACTTGTTGCAAAGTTGCCTTAGTATCGTTATAAAATACCGAATGTGTTCAGAATCGCGACAACAAAAGTCTCTTCGGAAATATAAGTTTTATCACTGGATCTGTTATGAAAACAGATCCTGCCGACAAACGCCAAAAATTATGTTACGACTCAGGTCTTTCCTTTTATCCAAGAAGACGAAAGAACGGTATTGCATAACAGTTTATTGTTTAAAACGTATAACATTTTATTGAACAGAAAATTTCAACAGCATATAACGAAATAACCGCTGAGAGATGAGCATTGTTTTCATTTATTTCCCTATATTACCTTGTAATCTACGTAAAAGTTAGAATGTTAACATAAGGCATCGTGGTTGATATATCAGCATATAAATCATGAACATAAATAATACTTCAGTCTTTAAAAATGAAAATCTCTTTACTTTACTTCACAAACTTCGAGTTCAAGAAATGTACGTGTTATTTTATAGCTCAATCGTTAAAGTAAATTTAATAAAACTTTTAATGCTAACCATCTTATCAGAAATCCGCCTTTTAAATAAATTAAATGATATTTCGTTAGTTTTAGAACTTTGAATGTTCCTTGGCCGAACAAGAGCCGTACTTATATACTTAAGGGTGGCCGAAGGCCGAGGCCGGTGGCCGATGGCCGAAACAAGTTGACGATTGCCGTGGCCGAAATACAGAGAATAAGCGCTTAATGTGCCGAAAATATGACGTCACGGCCTATTATGACATCATTAAGCAAGCGACTAGTTGAATATTCCTGTTAAGAATGGAATTTACGTATACAAGTATATAACACTTACATAAATATGGATTATGTACATCGTGAATGAAATTAGTGTTATTCTTAAGGAATTTAAACAACATAAGACTGTGTCAATAAAAAATAGACGGGTTACTTTTCCTTCAGAAACGGCTTAAGGACAATCTAAAATCTTGTTTTGTAATTGTAAAATATAAACAACATGGATACAGGTCAAAAAAGTGTTTTTTGAATGGGATTGGAGCGACATGCCATCCTGGCGTTCATGAACAGATATGGCCTGTCGTGGCAATTCAGGGCACCAAATAGGCTACGACTTAACTAGTTTTAACAGTAAGCGAACATTACATATTTAACTAAACACGATAATGCTGGGGCATTACCAATAGTACCCGAAGTGCAACCAATGACAGGTCCGCTAAATTACAGCAATCAGTAAAAGGGCAACCCATCTAGGGTCCTTGTTCAGGGAAACTTTTAAATGCTTACTCTGAAGGCCGACAGTCAGCATTAGTACAAAATAGGCCTACATCGTCAAGTAAAGCTAGCGAAATTCACACGGCGCGAACAGTTTCACAATTTAAAAGGTTTGATAATGGTTTTTATGTTAGATGTAACGTAGGTTCAAAACCCGTGAATTTCTTAATTGATTGCGGAGCAACAACATCTCTTCTTTCTGATAAAATGGTTTCATCTTTTGGTTCTGAGCGTTCTTTTCAACTCAGATCGGCGCCAAATGTACTTAAAACAGTAAACGGGGAATCAATGGCAGTGACTGGAAGTGTTGATTTGATCGTTGAAATGTGCGGCGAGCGCTTTGATACTTCATTCGTTGTATGTGCAATCGAGGCCGATGGTATCTTAGGCCAAGATTTCTTGAAACAGCATGTTGATTGTATCAATTATAAAAGATCGTGTTTGATGATCTGTAATAATGCGGTTGCACTGTGGACTGGCGGTGCAGCCAATCGAGTGTGTAGAGTGGAATGCATGCACACCATATCTGTGCCAGCTCATACAAGAATGTCTATATTCGTCAAAATCCCATGAAAGACCATCTAGCTGAACTTGGCTATGTAGAGCCTTCATTTGATCTTATGGCAAAGTGTGAAGTCGCTGTTATCGATGGTATCGTTGATACAACTTCTTACACTCTTAATATGCATTTTCTTAACTATGGAAATTCTGATGTTAAAATCCACAAGCATACCAACTTAGGTTTTTGTGAATCTTACTTGAGCATGATTGTCCGTCTGAACGCATTGCGTTTGTACAGAAACTCAGTGATATTGTTTCTCTCCCTGACCATCTTACTGACTTGTATGAACGAAGCTCCACACACCTGTCTGATTCTGAGAAACAATGTCTTTATAAACTCCTTTGTTAATATCACACATCATTTTCTAAAGACTCTGGCGACATTGGGCATACAAATCTTGTCCAACACAGCATTAACACACAAGATGCTGCACCCATTCGACAGCCACCAAGACGTCTGCCACTTGGCAAGTTTGAAGTCGAAAGAGAAGAGATAAGTAACATGGTGGAACGTGGCATTATTGAGCCATCTAGTAGTGCATAGGCGAACCCAGTTGTGTTGATTACCAAGAAAGACGTCACCCCAAGGTTTTGTATTGGTTATCGTAAACTAAATGACGTCACTGTTAAAGATGCTTATCCACTCCCCAGGGTTGATGATTGTATAGATGCATTTTCTGGTTCCAAATATTTCAGTTCTCTCGACTTGAATAGTGGATATTGGCAGGTTTCCATGAAGCATTAAGACAAAGACAAGACAGCCTTTGCTACAACAATGGGTCTTTATCAGTTCACAGTCCTCAGTTTTGGTTTAGCAAACGCCCCGAGTACTTTCGAGCGACTTATGGAGAACGTATTAAGAGGTTTGCAATGGGTTGAATGCCTTTTGTACATGGATGACATAATTATTCCAAGTAAGACAGTCAGTGAGGGGTTATCTAGGCTGGAGCATATTCAGCAACGACTTCAACAAGCAAATCTTAAGTTAAAACCTTCCCAATGTGTTATGTTTCAAAAACGGGTGAAGTTCCTTGGTCATCTTGTTTGTGAGGATTGTTTAGCAACTGATCCCAACAAATTACTGCTGTCCAAAAATGGCCAACTCCTTGCAGCGCAAAAGATGTCCGATCTTTTCTTGGACTTTGTTCTTATTAGAGACGGTTTGTCGAGAACTTTGCCAAAATTGCACGTCCATTGCATAAAGTTACAGAAAAAATCTGTAAATTCGAATGGTCTGATTACTGTTCGAAAGCTTTTGACACTCTGAAAACTGCTTTGACTTCAGCTCCAATCCTTGGTTATCCTACCCCCGATTCAAAATTTGTTTTGGATACTGATGCATCAGATAAGGCCACAGGAGCAGTGTTGTCACAAATACAGTATGGTCAAGAAATCGTTATTGCATATCACAGCAAAAGTTTAAATATACACGAGCAAAACTACTGTGTAACTCGTAAAGAGCTTATTCATGCCTTAAACGCTTTCCATCACTATTTGAATGGTCAGCCAGTGTTACTTCGTACAGATAATGCAGCTGTATCATGGATGCGAAATCCGAAGCGTCCTACAGTCAAGTTGCAAGATGGCTCGAGACTTAAGGGACTAAAACACTTAATAGTAATCCATCGTGCGGGTTCGAGTCATGGCATGCAGATGCGTTATCACGGTCTCCTTGCTCAAAGTGTGCCACACAGGAGAGTAGAAACACCACTAGCGACGATGCTGACGATCACTGTGAATCTGAGGTATGCAGGGTAGTTCCTTTTGTTGCAGCAACAGTCATTGATCCATCAACAACGTTGCCGGATTCTTAACTGCACGCTCTGTAACCAGGTCCAAGTTCAAGTCTGATTCCATTCCGAAACCCACTATGACCACTGACTGGACTTCATCTCGTATAGGTGCAGCTCAATTTAACGACCCATCCTATAAGTAATCATTCTGTCTTTGCAAGCCTCGATACGGCCAAGCTGGCAAGAAATCAGCGGCCACAATTCCCAGACTATAACACTTTGGGGTATTTGGGACCGCCTTTGGCTTGATTCCAATGTTCTTTACCGCACCTGGTATGAGGGCGAAGAATGCCGAAGGCAAATAGTTGTACCAGATTCACAGCGAAGTGAAGTTTTGCGATATTTTCATGATATCCCTAGTGCTGGTCACCTTGGTGCTGACAAAATGCTGAACAAAGTACGACAAACATTTTACTGGCCTGTCATGAAAGCAGACGTTGAAAAGTATTGTAAAACATGCGATGATGTGCTTCTCGAAAACCATCCAAGCCTCCAAAAGCACCTCTTGGTGAAGCTAAAGGGTATGGACCAATGGAACGCATTGCTGTTGATATATATGGGCCACTACCTAGAACAGATTCTAAAAATGCTTTCATACTAGTTATATGTGACTGTTTTACTAAATGGACTGATGCCATTGCACTACCCAATCAAGAGGCCATAACAGTGGCTAAATCATTTTGCTGATCACTTTGTTTCACGGTTGGAGTCTCATTAACAATTCACTCTGACCTTGGAAGTAACTTTCACATCGAAACTATTTTCTGACATGTGCGATCTATTGCAATTCATCCACTAAACCTACTGGTCAGCACCCTCAGGCAAATGGCGTATGTGGAATGCTCAATCTACACTTGCAGCATGTTGTCCATGTACTGTACAA